>NC_139843.1:230428-247928 GCF_963691815.1 Echiichthys vipera
ACTGAACTAGTCGCATGTATTCTGTCTCAATATAATATTATATAACTGAAACAGAGTCCAGGTTTCTGTTCTCTAATATAGGATGCATGAGTATTACTGAACAGAGTCCATGTTTCTGACCTCTAATATAGATATTATAATAACTGAACATAGTCCATGTTTCTGTCTCTAATATAATATTATAAGTAACTGAACAGAGTCCATGTTTCTGTCTCTAATATAATATTATAAGTAACTGAACAGAGTCCATGTTTCTGTCTCTAATATAATATTATAATAACTGAACAGAGTCCATGTTTCTGTCTCTAATATAATATTATAATAACTGAACAGAGTCCATGTTTCTGTCTCTAATATAATGATTATAATAACTGAACAGAGTCCATGTTTCTGTCTCTAATATAATATTATAATAACTGAACAGAGTCCATGTTTCTGTCTCTAATATAATATTATAATAACTGAACAGAGTCCATGTTTCTACTCTAATATAATATTATAATAACTGAACAGAGTCCATGTTTTCTACTCTAATATAATATTATAATAACTGAACAGAGTCCATGTTTCTGACTCTAATATAATATTATAATAACTGAACAGAGTCCATGTTTCTGACTCTAATATAATATTATAATAACTGAACAGAGTCCATGTTTCTTCTCTAATATATTATTATAATAACTGAACAGAGTCCATGTTTCTACTCTAATATAATATTATAATAACTGAACAGAGTCCATGTTTCTACTCTAATATAATATTATAATAACTGAACAGAGTCCATGTTTCTACTCTAATATAATATTATAATAACTGAACAGAGTCCATGTTTCTACTCTAATATAATATTATAATAACTGAACAGAGTCCATGTTTCTACTCTAATATAATATTATAATAACTGAACAGAGTCCATGTTTCTACTCTAATATAATATTATAATAACTGAACAGAGTCCATGTTTCTGTCTCTAATATAATATTATAATAACTGAACAGAGTCCATGTTTCTACTCTAATATAATATTATAATAACTGAACAGAGTCCATGTTTCTACTCTAATATAATATTATAATAACTGAACAGAGTCCATGTTTCTACTCTAATATAATATTATAATAACTGAACAGAGTCCATGTTTCTGTCTCTAATATAATATTATAATAACTGAACAGAGTCCATGTTTCTGTCTCTAATATAATATTATAATAACTGAACAGAGTCCATGTTTCTACTCTAATATAATATTATAATAACTGAACAGAGTCCATGTTTCTACTCTAATATAATATTATAATAACTGAACAGAGTCCATGTTTCTGTCTCTAATATAATATTATAATAACTGAACAGAGTCCATGTTTCTGTCTCTAATATAATATTATAATAACTGAACAGAGTCCATGTTTCTACTCTAATATAATATTATAATAACTGAACAGAGTCCATGTTTCTGCTCTAATATAATATTATAATAACTGAACAGAGTCCATGTTTCTGTCTCTAATATAATATTATAATAACTGAACAGAGTCCATGTTTCTACTCTAATATAATATTATAATAACTGAACAGAGTCCATGTTTCTACTCTAATATAATATTATAATAACTGAACAGAGTCCATGTTTCTGTCTCTAATATAATATTATAATAACTGAACAGAGTCCATGTTTCTGCTCTAATATAATATTATAATAACTGAACAGAGTCCATGTTTCTACTCTAATATAATATTATAATAACTGAACAGAGTCCATGTTTCTGACTCTAATATAATATTATAATAACTGAACAGAGTCCATGTTTCTGTCTCTAATATAATATTATAATAACTGAACAGAGTCCATGTTTCTGCTCTAATATAATATTATAATAACTGAACAGAGTCCATGTTTCTGTCTCTAATATAATATTATAATAACTGAACAGAGTCCATGTTTCTACTCTAATATAATATTATAATAACTGAACAGAGTCCATGTTTCTACTCTAATATAATATTATAATAACTGAACAGAGTCCATGTTTCTGACTCTAATATAATATTATAATAACTGAACAGAGTCCATGTTTCTACTCTAATATAATATTATAATAACTGAACAGAGTCCATGTTTCTACTCTAATATAATATTATAATAACTGAACAGAGTCCATGTTTCTGACTCTAATATAATATTATAATAACTGAACAGAGTCCATGTTTCTACTCTAATATAATATTATAATAACTGAACAGAGTCCATGTTTCTGTCTCTAATATAATATTATAATAACTGAACAGAGTCCATGTTTCTGTCTCTAATATAATATTATAATAACTGAACAGAGTCCATGTTTCTACTCTAATATAATATTATAATAACTGAACAGAGTCCATGTTTCTACTCTAATATAATATTATAATAACTGAACAGAGTCCATGTTTCTGTCTCTAATATAATATTATAATAACTGAACAGAGTCCATGTTTCTGTCTCTAATATAATATTATAATAACTGAACAGAGTCCATGTTTCTGTCTCTAATATAATATTATAATAACTGAACAGAGTCCATGTTTCTACTCTAATATAATATTATAATAACTGAACAGAGTCCATGTTTCTACTCTAATATAATATTATAATAACTGAACAGAGTCCATGTTTCTACTCTAATATAATATTATAATAACTGAACAGAGTCCATGTTTCTACTCTAATATAATATTATAATAACTGAACAGAGTCCATGTTTCTGTCTCTAATATAATATTATAATAACTGAACAGAGTCCATGTTTCTGCTCTAATATAATATTATAATAACTGAACAGAGTCCATGTTTCTGTCTCTAATATAATATTATAATAACTGAACAGAGTCCATGTTTCTACTCTAATATAATATTATAATAACTGAACAGAGTCCATGTTTCTGCTCTAATATAATATTATAATAACTGAACAGAGTCCATGTTTCTACTCTAATATAATATTATAATAACTGAACAGAGTCCATGTTTCTGTCTCTAATATAATATTATAATAACTGAACAGAGTCCATGTTTCTACTCTAATATAATATTATAATAACTGAACAGAGTCCATGTTTCTGCTCTAATATAATATTATAATAACTGAAACAGAGTCCATGTTTCTACTCTAATATAATATTATAATAACTGAACAGAGTCCATGTTTCTGTCTCTAATATAATATTATAATAACTGAACAGAGTCCATGTTTCTACTCTAATATAATATTATAATAACTGAACAGAGTCCATGTTTCTACTCTAATATAATATTATAATAACTGAACAGAGTCCATGTTTCTACTCTAATATAATATTATAATAACTGAACAGAGTCCATGTTTCTGTCTCTAATATAATATTATAATAACTGAACAGAGTCCATGTTTCTGTCTCTAATATAATATTATAATAACTGAACAGAGTCCATGTTTCTACTCTAATATAATATTATAATAACTGAACAGAGTCCATGTTTCTGTCTCTAATATAATATTATAATAACTGAACAGAGTCCATGTTTCTACTCTAATATAATATTATAATAACTGAACAGAGTCCATGTTTCTGCTCTAATATAATATTATAATAACTGAACAGAGTCCATGTTTCTGCTCTAATATAATATTATAATAACTGAACAGAGTCCATGTTTCTGTCTCTAATATAATATTATAATAACTGAACAGAGTCCATGTTTCTGTCTCTAATATAATATTATAATAACTGAACAGAGTCCATGTTTCTACTCTAATATAATATTATAATAACTGAACAGAGTCCATGTTTCTACTCTAATATAATATTATAATAACTGAACAGAGTCCATGTTTCTACTCTAATATAATATTATAATAACTGAACAGAGTCCATGTTTCTGTCTCTAATATAATATTATAATAACTGAACAGAGTCCATGTTTCTGTCTCTAATATAATATTATAATAACTGAACAGAGTCCATGTTTCTACTCTAATATAATATTATAATAACTGAACAGAGTCCATGTTTCTACTCTAATATAATATTATAATAACTGAACAGAGTCCATGTTTCTACTCTAATATAATATTATAATAACTGAACAGAGTCCATGTTTCTACTCTAATATAATATTATAATAACTGAACAGAGTCCATGTTTCTACTCTAATATAATATTATAATAACTGAACAGAGTCCATGTTTCTGTCTCTAATATAATATTATAATAACTGAACAGAGTCCATGTTTCTGTCTCTAATATAATATTATAATAACTGAACAGAGTCCATGTTTCTGCTCTAATATAATATTATAATAACTGAACAGAGTCCATGTTTCTACTCTAATATAATATTATAATAACTGAACAGAGTCCATGTTTCTACTCTAATATAATATTATAATAACTGAACAGAGTCCATGTTTCTGCTCTAATATAATATTATAATAACTGAACAGAGTCCATGTTTCTGTCTCTAATATAATATTATAATAACTGAACAGAGTCCATGTTTCTGCTCTAATATAATATTATAATAACTGAACAGAGTCCATGTTTCTGTCTCTAATATAATATTATAATAACTGAACAGAGTCCATGTTTCTACTCTAATATAATATTATAATAACTGAACAGAGTCCATGTTTCTACTCTAATATAATATTATAATAACTGAACAGAGTCCATGTTTCTGTCTCTAATATAATATTATAATAACTGAACAGAGTCCATGTTTCTACTCTAATATAATATTATAATAACTGAACAGAGTCCATGTTTCTGTCTCTAATATAATATTATAATAACTGAACAGAGTCCATGTTTCTACTCTAATATAATATTATAATAACTGAACAGAGTCCATGTTTCTACTCTAATATAATATTATAATAACTGAACAGAGTCCATGTTTCTGTCTCTAATATAATATTATAATAACTGAACAGAGTCCATGTTTCTACTCTAATATAATATTATAATAACTGAACAGAGTCCATGTTTCTACTCTAATATAATATTATAATAACTGAACAGAGTCCATGTTTCTGCTCTAATATAATATTATAATAACTGAACAGAGTCCATGTTTCTACTCTAATATAATATTATAATAACTGAACAGAGTCCATGTTTCTACTCTAATATAATATTATAATAACTGAACAGAGTCCATGTTTCTGCTCTAATATAATATTATAATAACTGAACAGAGTCCATGTTTCTACTCTAATATAATATTATAATAACTGAACAGAGTCCATGTTTCTGCTCTAATATAATATTATAATAACTGAACAGAGTCCATGTTTCTACTCTAATATAATATTATAATAACTGAACAGAGTCCATGTTTCTACTCTAATATAATATTATAATAACTGAACAGAGTCCATGTTTCTGTCTCTAATATAATATTATAATAACTGAACAGAGTCCATGTTTCTGCTCTAATATAATATTATAATAACTGAACAGAGTCCATGTTTCTACTCTAATATAATATTATAATAACTGAACAGAGTCCATGTTTCTGTCTCTAATATAATATTATAATAACTGAACAGAGTCCATGTTTCTGTCTCTAATATAATATTATAATAACTGAACAGAGTCCATGTTTCTACTCTAATATAATATTATAATAACTGAACAGAGTCCATGTTTCTGTCTCTAATATAATATTATAATAACTGAACAGAGTCCATGTTTCTACTCTAATATAATATTATAATAACTGAACAGAGTCCATGTTTCTACTCTAATATAATATTATAATAACTGAACAGAGTCCATGTTTCTACTCTAATATAATATTATAATAACTGAACAGAGTCCATGTTTCTACTCTAATATAATATTATAATAACTGAACAGAGTCCATGTTTCTGCTCTAATATAATATTATAATAACTGAACAGAGTCCATGTTTCTACTCTAATATAATATTATAATAACTGAACAGAGTCCATGTTTCTACTCTAATATAATATTATAATAACTGAACAGAGTCCATGTTTCTACTCTAATATAATATTATAATAACTGAACAGAGTCCATGTTTCTGTCTCTAATATAATATTATAATAACTGAACAGAGTCCATGTTTCTGTCTCTAATATAATATTATAATAACTGAACAGAGTCCATGTTTCTGCTCTAATATAATATTATAATAACTGAACAGAGTCCATGTTTCTGTCTCTAATATAATATTATAATAACTGAACAGAGTCCATGTTTCTACTCTAATATAATATTATAATAACTGAACAGAGTCCATGTTTCTACTCTAATATAATATTATAATAACTGAACAGAGTCCATGTTTCTACTCTAATATAATATTATAATAACTGAACAGAGTCCATGTTTCTACTCTAATATAATATTATAATAACTGAACAGAGTCCATGTTTCTACTCTAATATAATATTATAATAACTGAACAGAGTCCATGTTTCTACTCTAATATAATATTATAATAACTGAACAGAGTCCATGTTTCTGTCTCTAATATAATATTATAATAACTGAACAGAGTCCATGTTTCTGTCTCTAATATAATATTATAATAACTGAACAGAGTCCATGTTTCTACTCTAATATAATATTATAATAACTGAACAGAGTCCATGTTTCTGTCTCTAATATAATATTATAATAACTGAACAGAGTCCATGTTTCTACTCTAATATAATATTATAATAACTGAACAGAGTCCATGTTTCTACTCTAATATAATATTATAATAACTGAACAGAGTCCATGTTTCTACTCTAATATAATATTATAATAACTGAACAGAGTCCATGTTTCTGTCTCTAATATAATATTATAATAACTGAACAGAGTCCATGTTTCTGTCTCTAATATAATATTATAATAACTGAACAGAGTCCATGTTTCTGCTCTAATATAATATTATAATAACTGAACAGAGTCCATGTTTCTGTCTCTAATATAATATTATAATAACTGAACAGAGTCCATGTTTCTACTCTAATATAATATTATAATAACTGAACAGAGTCCATGTTTCTACTCTAATATAATATTATAATAACTGAACAGAGTCCATGTTTCTACTCTAATATAATATTATAATAACTGAACAGAGTCCATGTTTCTGCTCTAATATAATATTATAATAACTGAACAGAGTCCATGTTTCTACTCTAATATAATATTATAATAACTGAACAGAGTCCATGTTTCTACTCTAATATAATATTATAATAACTGAACAGAGTCCATGTTTCTACTCTAATATAATATTATAATAACTGAACAGAGTCCATGTTTCTGTCTCTAATATAATATTATAATAACTGAACAGAGTCCATGTTTCTGTCTCTAATATAATATTATAATAACTGAACAGAGTCCATGTTTCTACTCTAATATAATATTATAATAACTGAACAGAGTCCATGTTTCTACTCTAATATAATATTATAATAACTGAACAGAGTCCATGTTTCTACTCTAATATAATATTATAATAACTGAACAGAGTCCATGTTTCTACTCTAATATAATATTATAATAACTGAACAGAGTCCATGTTTCTACTCTAATATAATATTATAATAACTGAACAGAGTCCATGTTTCTGTCTCTAATATAATATTATAATAACTGAACAGAGTCCATGTTTCTACTCTAATATAATATTATAATAACTGAACAGAGTCCATGTTTCTACTCTAATATAATATTATAATAACTGAACAGAGTCCATGTTTCTACTCTAATATAATATTATAATAACTGAACAGAGTCCATGTTTCTACTCTAATATAATATTATAATAACTGAACAGAGTCCATGTTTCTGCTCTAATATAATATTATAATAACTGAACAGAGTCCATGTTTCTACTCTAATATAATATTATAATAACTGAACAGAGTCCATGTTTCTGCTCTAATATAATATTATAATAACTGAACAGAGTCCATGTTTCTGCTCTAATATAATATTATAATAACTGAACAGAGTCCATGTTTCTGTCTCTAATATAATATTATAATAACTGAACAGAGTCCATGTTTCTACTCTAATATAATATTATAATAACTGAACAGAGTCCATGTTTCTACTCTAATATAATATTATAATAACTGAACAGAGTCCATGTTTCTACTCTAATATAATATTATAATAACTGAACAGAGTCCATGTTTCTACTCTAATATAATATTATAATAACTGAACAGAGTCCATGTTTCTACTCTAATATAATATTATAATAACTGAACAGAGTCCATGTTTCTACTCTAATATAATATTATAATAACTGAACAGAGTCCATGTTTCTACTCTAATATAATATTATAATAACTGAACAGAGTCCATGTTTCTACTCTAATATAATATTATAATAACTGAACAGAGTCCATGTTTCTACTCTAATATAATATTATAATAACTGAACAGAGTCCATGTTTCTACTCTAATATAATATTATAATAACTGAACAGAGTCCATGTTTCTACTCTAATATAATATTATAATAACTGAACAGAGTCCATGTTTCTACTCTAATATAATATTATAATAACTGAACAGAGTCCATGTTTCTACTCTAATATAATATTATAATAACTGAACAGAGTCCATGTTTCTGTCTCTAATATAATATTATAATAACTGAACAGAGTCCATGTTTCTACTCTAATATAATATTATAATAACTGAACAGAGTCCATGTTTCTACTCTAATATAATATTATAATAACTGAACAGAGTCCATGTTTCTACTCTAATATAATATTATAATAACTGAACAGAGTCCATGTTTCTACTCTAATATAATATTATAATAACTGAACAGAGTCCATGTTTCTACTCTAATATAATATTATAATAACTGAACAGAGTCCATGTTTCTGTCTCTAATATAATATTATAATAACTGAACAGAGTCCATGTTTCTACTCTAATATAATAAATAAATATTATATATTATATATAACTATAACAATAACTCTTATTATTTCCAAGATCCTCTTTTGTTTCCTTTGATGTTTTTATTTGTTAAAAAACAAAGAACTTTAAAACATTCATATTTAAAATTAAACACTCAAATATAAATATAATAAATCATTAAATGATGTTTGTCAGGAACTTTAGTTTGTTTTTATTTACTTTAGTTAAAGTTTACTTGTTTTAGTTTAGTGTGTTTTTAGTTAATTTGGTTTAAGTTTAGTTCATATTTAGTGAGTTTAGTGAAGTTCATGCAGTTTATTGACTTTTTTAGTTTGTTTTTGTTTAAGTTAAAGTTTAGTTTGTGTAGTTTTGTGTGTTTAGTTTAGTTTAGTTAAACTAGTTTAGTGAGTTTTTAGTTCGTTGGTTAAGTTCATGTTGTTTCGTGACTTTAACTTAGTTTAGTTGTTTCATTTCACTTCATTTAAAGTTTAGTTCGTTAAAGTTTATTTTAGTTTAGATTTGTTTGTTTTAGTTTAGTTTAGTTTAGTTGACCTCGTGTTGTGTGTCCTCAGGGTCCTCAGGGTCCTCCAGGTCCTCAGGGTCCTCAGGGTCCTCCAGGTCCTCCAGGTCCTCAGGGTCCTCAGGGTCCTCCTGGTCCTCAGGGTCCTCAGGGTCCTCAGGGTCCTCCTGGTCCTCAGGGTCCTCCTGGTCCTCAGGGTCCTCCAGGTCCTCAGGGTCCTCCAGGTCCTCCAGGTCCTCAGGGTCCTCCAGGTCCTCCAGGTCCCCCAGGTCCTGGTCCTGGCCCCGGGGGTCTGTCTCCCGTCATGCCCGTCAGCATGGCGGTGAGGATCTGCGTGGCCAGCTCTCCTCCTCTGCAGTCCTTCCTCAGTAAGTATGAACGCCGCCGTGCCTCAGCGCCGCTGCGTCCCTGTCTGTCCTCGGGTAACTACGGCGACGGCTTCAGTAATAACGTCGCCACGGCAACTACGACCTCGGCTCCAGCGACGGGAGAGCTCTGCGATGACCCGGCGTGGCTCCAGAGGAAGAAGAAGAAGAGCGTGGTGTTCGCAGACGCTCGTGGTCTGGCTCTCACCGCCGTCCACGTCTTCAGAGAGTTTGAGGACGAGCCGCTGTCGGAGCTGCAGTTCCACCTGACGGAGGTAGAGGGCGCCGCCGCCACCGCCACCACCACCACCACCGCCCTGCACACGGGACACGACTCAGGTGAGGCATCTAACGTTTACACACTTCAGCAGCTGAGACGTCAGTTTAACTAGAGCGCCCTCCCACTGTGCCTCCGTCACAGGTTAGAGCGCCCTCCCACTGTGCCTCCGTCACAGGTTAGAGCGCCCACCCACTGTGCCTCCGTCCCAGGTTAGAGCGCCCTCCCACTGTGCCTCCGTCCCAGGTTAGAGCGCCCTCCCACTGTGCCTCCGTCACAGGTTAGAGCGCCCTCCCACTGTGCCTCCGTCCCAGGTTAGGGCGCCCTCCCACTGTGCCTCCGTCACAGGTTAGAGCGCCCTCCCACTGTGCCTCCGTCACAGGTTAGAGTGCCCTCCCACTGTGCCTCCGTCACAGGTTAGAGCGCCCTCCCACTGTGCGTGCGTCCCGTGCCCCGTGCTTTAGGGTCCTTGTCCCCCCCTCCAGGCCCGTTTGTACTCACACTACCTGGGCCTCGGAGAATGCTTCTTGCTGCCTATACGTCATCACGCCGTAACACGTCACACGCATTGATGACGTCATGGCGATGCGTGGCTTTGTTTCCAGATCTTTCCGTAGACCTCGGAGTTTTTGTGCGTCTTGTCGACTGTTTTTGAATCTTTTCATCGACTGTAGTGGATCAGTGAAGGGTCTGACCTTAGGCCTTAGCTGCTCCAGGACCAGGCTCTCCATGGTCTTCATGATGTGGGACGTCAGGGCACCGGTCTGGGGTCCTGAGGGCCACGGGGACAGGAACGAGGCAGGGCGTCTTCACAGCACAGGGACCCTCTGGAGGTGCAGGCGATCCGTTGCATCAGGGAAGCGGGCCTTGATCGCGGGGGAAAGGGGGACGGTGGGGCGTTGGGGCGGTCACCCTAAAGCATGGGGCACGGGGCGGTTGGACTGTGTTGCTGCGCCCTTCGAGGCTGCAGCCGGTGTTAGATGATCTGATGCTCCTGATACTGTAAAAGATTTAGTTTGTCCATTTTATAGAATTGACCCGTTCCCTTATGTTCCTCTCCCAGATGCTGCAGACTGTGGTCCAGGTCTGGTTCTGGACTTCACTCAGCCGGCTGCAGACTATCTGGACCTGAGGAACCGCCTCAAAGTCCAGCAGGTCTGTCTGGAGACCTGTTCTGTCCAGGACCATCTGCTCTCAGGCACCGTTCAGGTCCGAAACCTCTGCTTTGACAAGTCCGTCACCCTCCGGATCACCTTTGACTCGTGGCGTTCTTTCCAGGACGTTCCGTGTGTGTACCTGAACAACATCTACGGCTGCCCGGACACCGACACTTTCTCCTTCTCTGTCTCAGTACCAGCGGTCCTCGAGCCCTCCAACACAGTGGAGTTCTGCATTCAGTACCAAACTCAGGACCAACTCTTCTGGGACAACAACCGTGGGACCAACTACCGGTTGGCGGACCCTCACAGCAGCCAGACCCGGGGCATTGAGGGTCCTGCCGGGTTAGATATCCAGAGACATGGTGGAGGGAAGAGGGCGGGGGTTGACTTTGATCCCTTTGGAAGTCCCAGGACGTCGGCAGGGATCTTCCCTGAGTGGCAGAGCTGGGGTCACGTGGGGACCAGCGCCCCCTACTGGTGAGACCACAACCAGTAGAGCACTTCCCAAGAGCACTGCGGTGACACTTTATGTCCAGGCGCGTTTGTAGGAAACACTAAGGATCATTGTTTTTACTTGAGCCCCAACACAAACTGTTTAGAGTCTCGATTAAAGACAAGGACTCCGGATAAAAGCCATTTCAGGTGTTCGGCCCAACCCTGGCCTCAATCTGGCAGGTCTGGGTTCTGGGTCCGGCTCCTGAACCTGGAACAGAAAAGGCCAAATTCACCTGATACTCAGATTTCCACCCAAACAAAAATGCCACTGCTCTAAATACACGGTTGGGTCTGGGCTGGACACCTGGTCCACATCCGGTTGGGTCTGGGCTGGACACCTGGTCCACATCCGGTTGGGTCTGGGCTGGACACCTGGTCCACATCCGGTTGGGTCTCGGCTTGGATACCTGGTCCACATCCGGGTGGGTCTGGGCTGGATACCTGGTCCACATCCGGTTGGGTCTGGGCTGGATACCTGGTCCACATCCGGGTGGGTCTGGGCTGGATACCTGGCGTTGCCTCATGGGGAATCCTTCAGATGTAGTAAAGGGACTTGGAGGTGCAGGGAACAGCATCCCTGGAGTTTCCAAATATGCAAATATGACAAAGAGCCGAGTATCTTAAAGATATTCACACAGTCACGACTGAAGGCTCGTTTCAACCCAAAGGTTTAATCACTTTCAAGAGGATCCACAAAACCTGGACCTGAAAATGTGACATGATTCAAAAGTGCTTCCTTAAAACCTCCCAAAGATCCATCGTCTGTTCCAGGACTTTCAAAGGCTCCACCAGCGTCAAACATCACATCACGAAGCCTCACGTGGCTCTTTACAGGATGCATTCAAATCTAAAGCATCGAATGGATGAAACATCGCAGGACTTCAGATTCTCCAGCGTCGCCGTTGCGTGACCAAGTCCTGGTTTTGGCATTTCAGCCCCACGAGTACGCGTCAGTGAAGACCGGACTTATGTGAACGGGTCCAAAGACTTGACTCATTCCAGACCTTCCTTCACTCCTCCTGATTCACCTTTAACAGGAACCCTTCAACACATCCAAGTCCTGACACAGGAGTCAGAGAAGACCAGCAGTCTTCAGGTCCTGAGCTCAGAGACTCTGGTTTAAGGTTCTCACAGTGTTGAGTCCCGTTTGTTCGTGTGTTAAACCTCGAAGCCTTCAGGCTCAGTTCCCCTTTGATTCAGTTCAAGGATCTTTGAACCCCCAGAACCCAAAAACCTACGCGACCCGGTCTGAGTCCTGTACTTCCAATCGCAGACTCAAGTCCTCCAGTGGACGTTTTAGGGTCTCGGCTGTCGTTACATCCATGGCCACACCACACCTGTTCACACGACCACGCTCGCAGACGACAAAATACCTGTTTAGATGTGCTTTTCCTTTAGACGACGACGTCAACACTGAAGTGAGCTCTGATCTGCTCCAGCGTTGTGTTTGCGTGTAAAGGTAGAAACACTACAGTGAGCTCTGATCTGCTCCAGCGTTGTGTTTGCGTGTAAAGGTTGAAACAGTAAAGTGAGCTCTGATCTGCTCCAGCGTTGTGTTTGCGTGTAAAGGTAAAAACACTAAAGTGAGCTCTGATCTGCTTCAGCGTTGTGTTTGCGTGTAAAGGTAAAAACACTAAAGTGAGCTCTGATCTGCTCCAGCGTTGTGTTTGCGTGTAAAGGTAAAAACACTAAAGTGAGCTCTGATCTGCTCCAGCGTTGTGTTTGCGTGTAAAGGTAAAAACACTGAAGTGAGCTCTGATCTGCTCCAGCGTTGTGTTTGCGTGTAAAGGTAAAAACACTAAAGTGAGCTCTGATCTGCTCCAGCGTTGTGTTTGCGTGTAAAGGTAAAAACACTAAAGTGAGCTCTGATCTGCTCCAGCGTTGTGTTTGCGTGTAAAGGTAGAAACAGTAAAGTGAGCTCTGATCTGCTCCAGCGTTGTGTTTGCGTGTAAAGGTAGAAACACTAAAGTGAGCTCTGATCTGCTCCAGCGTTGTGTTTGCGTGTAAAGGTAGAAACACTAAAGTGAGCTCTGATCTGCTCCAGCGTTGTGTTTGCGTGTAAAGGTAAAAACACTAAAGTGAGCTCTGATCTGCTCCAGCGTTGTGTTTGCGTGTAAAGGTAAAAACACTAAAGCGAGCTCTGATCTGCTCCAGCGTTGTGTTTGCGTGTAAAGGTAAAAACACTAAAGTGAGCTCTGATCTGCTCCAGCGTTGTGTTTGCGTGTAAAGGTAGAAACACTAAAGTGAGCTCTGACCTGCTCCAGCGTTGTGTTTGCGTGTAAAGGTAAAAACACTAAAGTGAGCTCTGATCTGCTCCAGCGTTGTGTTTGCGTGTAAAGGTAAAAACACTAAAGTGAGCTCTGATCTGCTCCAGCGTTGTGTTTGCGTGTAAAGGTAAAAACACTAAAGTGAGCTCTGATCTGCTCCAGCGTTGTGTTTGCGTGTAAAGGTAAAAACACTAAAGTGAGCTCTGATCTGCTCCAGCGTTGTGTTTGCGTGTAAAGGTAAAAACACTAAAGTGAGCTCTGATCTGCTCCAGCGTTGTGTTTGCGTGTAAAGGTAAAAACACTAAAGTGAGCTCTGATCTGCTCCAGCGTTGTGTTTGCGTGTAAAGGTAAAAACACTAAAGCTCTGATCTGCTCCAGCGTTGTGTTTGCGTGTAAAGGTAAAAACCCTAAAGTGAGCTTTGATCTGCTCCAGCGTTGTGTTTGCGTGTAAAGGTAAAAACACTAAAGTGTGCTCTGATCTGCTCCAGCGTTGTGTTTGCGTGTAAAGGTAAAAACACTAAAGTGAGCTCTGATCTGCTCCAGCGTTGTGTTTGCGTGTAAAGGTAAAAACACTAAAGTGAGCTCTGACCTGCTCCAGCGTTGTGTTTGCGTGTAAAGGTAAAAACACTAAAGTGAGCTCTGATCTGCTCCAGCGTTGTGTTTGCGTGTAAAGGTAGAAACACTAAAGTGAGCTCTGATCTGCTCCAGCGTTGTGTTTGCGTGTAAAGGTAGAAACACTAAAGTGAGCTCTGATCTGCTCCAGCATTGTGTTTGCGTGTAAAGGTAAAAACACTAAAGCTCTGATCTGCTCCAGCGTTGTGTTTGCGTGTAAAGGTAGAAACACTAAAGTGAGCTCTGATCTGCTCCAGCATTGTGTTTGCGTGTAAAGGTAAAAACACTAAAGCTCTGATCTGCTCCAGCGTTGTGTTTGCGTGTAAAGGTAAAAACACTAAAGTGAGCTCTGATCTGCTCCAGCGTTGTGTTTGCGTGTAAAGGTAGAAACACTAAAGTGAGCTCTGATCTGCTCCAGCGTTGTGTTTGCGTGTAAAGGTAAAAACACTGAAGTGAGCTCTGATCTGCTCCAGCGTTGTGTTTGCGTGTAAAGGTAAAAACACTAAAATGAGCTCTGATCAGCTCCAGCGTTGTGTTTGCGTGTAAAGGTAAAAACACTAAAGTGAGCTCTGATCTGCTCCAGCGTTGTGTTTGCGTGTAAAGGTAAAAACACTAAAGCTCTGATCTGCTCCAGCGTTGTGTTTGCGTGTAAAGGTAAAAACACTAAAGTGAGCTCTGATCTGCTCCAGCGTTGTGTTTGCGTGTAAAGGTAAAAACACTAAAGTGAGCTCTGATCTGCTCCAGCGTTGTGTTTGCGTGTAAAGGTAAAAACACTAAAGTGAGCTCTGATCTGCTCCAGCGTTGTGTTTGCGTGTAAAGGTAAAAACACTAAAGTGAGCTCTGATCTGCTCCAGCGTTGTGTTTGCGTGTAAAGGTAAAAACACTAAAGTGAGCTGTGATCTGCTCCAGCGTTGTGTTTGCGTGTAAAGGTAGAAACACTAAAGCTCTGATCTGCTCCAGCGTTGTGTTTGCGTGTAAAGGTAAAAACACTAAAGTGAGCTCTGATCTGCTCCAGCGTTGTGTTTGCGTGTAAAGGTAAAAACACTAAAGTGAGCTCTGATCTGCTCCAGCGTTGTGTTTGCGTGTAAAGGTAAAAACACTAAAGTGAGCTGTGATCTGCTCCAGCGTTGTGTTTGCGTGTAAAGGTAAAAACACTAAAGTGAGCTGTGATCTGCTCCAGCGTTGTGTTTGCGTGTAAAGGTAAAAACATTAATCTGAGGTCTGAACAGAACCTGGTGTGGTAGAAATGTTTCTGCTCCTCTAATAATTCACGTCAGTCATGAGTAAATCAAGTTTTGAGTGAATTCAAAGTGAACTGAGTCGAGTCTCAGAAACTTTACAAAGAACCTGCACTTTAGTAAATGTCGTCCTACTGAACCAACGCCAGCGTCCAGCTTTTTAATGTGTGTGAAATATTGTTGTTGTTATAAATGACGGTCAGAATGTTTCCAGGGTGTCACGACCGAACCAGAGCTTATGTAAACTTCATCACTGGGTCAGGAGGCTCCTCTGCATCACAGGAACATCTGTAAACTCTGAGTGTGACTCATCAGAGCTCCAGGGACTAAACTCTGACGTGAATCTGTTCAGTTTGACGTTCGACTCGTTTTAATTGTGTATCTTTTTGAGGCGGTTCTGACTGCGACTCGTCCTGAACCCTGTTTCGTTCTCGCCCCAGTGGAACTTGGACTCTGTCCTGTACTGATGAGCACCAGCGACCGCCACAGTCCGACGGTGCTGAACGCCGTAAACAACGCAATCATCTTGGATCCACTCGCTCCAGACCGACGAGCTGGGATCCAAAAGTTCATGAATGGACAGTTTTGTTTTGGCTCCACTCTGCTCACGTTTGGTGCCCGGTCCTTTTCTCTGTGTTTTAAATGTTATTCCATCGTAAAAACATCCTCCAGGCTCTTTTTCTGCACTTTACTCATCAAATAATCACAGAGACGTGTTTTTGTGTAACTGTTAACGTAGAAAGCTGCAGAGACGCTAACAGCTGCAGAGACGCTAACATCCAGCCGTGTCAGCGTTTCAGCATCGTCACGAGAAACGACCAGAGCGTGTTTTTTATCACTGAGGAACAAACAAACTTGTGTCTTCAGTCAGAAAGTTTCTACTTTGAGTCCAAACAGACGAGAAAGAGTGAAACGTTCACATGGAGAGAAAATCTCCTTCAGATAAACAGGAGAGTCGTCTGCAAATCCACTGATCCTGGGGTTAAAGTGCAGCTCAGAGGCTGTTTCTGCACTTTAACCTAAAACAAGAGCCCAGGAGAGATGCTAACAGCAGCACGGGGCTAACAGCAGCACGGGGCTAACACGGGTTAGCTCGGGGCTAACAGCAGCACGGGGCTAACAGGGGTTAGCTCGGGGCTAACAGCAGCACGGGGCTAACAGGGGTTAGCTCGGGGCTAACAGCAGCACGGGGCTAACAGGGGTTAGCTCGGGGCTAACAGCAGCACGGGGCTAACAGGGGTTAGCTCGGGGCTAACAGGGGTTAGCTCGGGGCTGTGTGTGTGTGTGTGTGTGTGTGTGTGTGTGTGTGTGTGTGTGTGTGTGTGTGTGTGTGTGTGTGTGTGTGTGTGTGTGTGTGTGTGTGTGTGTAGGGACTCTTCTCATGCTGCTGCAGAGGTTTGCTGTTATTTTCAGCAGCATTAGTGGTTAAAAAAGACCTTTGAATGCCTTCACCGTGCTGCCCCGAGCTAACCACTGTTAGCTACGTGCTAACCCCTGTTAGCTCCGAGCTAACCACTGTTAGCCACGTCCTGTTAGCATCTCTCCTGATTTCTACCTTAATAAAAACTGTCTCCATGGTTACTGAGGATTAAAGTGCAGACAAAGACCCTGGAGGAGGAGTTTGTAGTT
>NC_139843.1:252928-255428 GCF_963691815.1 Echiichthys vipera
CTCTCTCTCTCTCTCCTCTTGGTGTCGCTGTCTCCTCGTTCACCAGAGTCTCTGCTGGGACCAGAGGAAGTCCCCGAGCTGGGACCAGAGTAGCTCCCTCTGCACACACACACACACACACACACACACACACACACACACACACACACACACACACACACACTGTAACACAGAGAGGATTTTTCTGTTTGAAGGTCGAACGCTTTGTTTCAGTTTAGTTTCAGTTTGTGGATGTTTTCCTTCATCTCAGTCCTCGAGAACCCGAGTTACACTGAACCAGAACAGAACCTGTGTTACACTGAACCAGAACCAGAACAGAACCTGTGTTACACTGAACCAGAACCAGAACAGAACCTGAGACCAGAACCAGAACAGAACCTGCGTTAGAACCAGAACAGAACCTTCGTTGGACTGGGCCATTAGACTGTGTTGATGTGAGCAGCTCGTTGTTTCTTGGTGCAGATGATGAAGAATAATTATTGAAGCTTTGTAAAAACGAAACCTTCAAGTCTCTGGAAGAACTCAGAGAATCTCCGATAAGATTTCCTGAACGCAGCGTTTATGGTGCGAGAGGACAAAGACGGAAACATCTGTTTCTCATTCAGATGTTTTAAAGGAAAGAGGGATCTCATGCAAAGGGGGGTGGGAGGGGTGGGTTCCCCGCTCCAGCACCCCGCTCCAGGCCCCCGCTCCAGCACCCCCGCTCCAGCACCCCGCTCCAGGGTGATATCGACTGATCAGGAAATCACCCCTCAGATAAACAGTGGAGTCGTCTGCATATCGACTGATCAGGAAATCACCCCTCAGATAAACAGTGGAGTCGTCTGCATATCGACTGATCAGGAAATCACCACTCAGATAAACAGTGGAGTCGTCTGCATATCGACTGATCAGGAAATCACCCCTCAGATAAACAGTGGAGTCGTCTGCATATCGACTGATCAGGAAATCACCACTCAGATAAACAGTGGAGTCGTCTGCATATCGACTGATCAGGAAATCACCACTCAGATAAACAGTGGAGTCGTCTGCATATCGACTGATCAGGAAATCACCACTCAGATAAACAGTGGAGTCGTCTGCATATCGACTGATCAGGAAATCACCCCTCAGATAAACAGTGGAGTCGTCTGCATATCGACTGATCAGGAAATCACCCCTCAGATAAACAGTGGTGTCGTCTGCATATCGACTGATCAGGAAATCACCCCTCAGATAAACAGTGGTGTCGTCTGCATATCGACTGATCAGGAAATCAGCCCTCAGATAAACAGTGGTGTCGTCTGCATATCCACTGATCAGGAAATCAGCACTCAGATAAACAGTGGAGTCGTCTGCATATCGACTGATCAGGAAATCACCACTCAGATAAACAGTGGAGTCGTCTGCATATCGACTGATCAGGAAATCAGCACTCAGATAAACAGTGGAGTCGTCTGCATATCGACTGATCAGGAAATCCCCCCTCAGATAAACAGTGGAGTCGTCTGCATATCGACTGATCAGGAAATCAGCACTCAGATAAACAGTGGAGTCGTCTGCATATCGACTGATCAGGAAATCACCCCTCAGATAAACAGTGGAGTCGTCTGCATATCGACTGATCATCGACGGATAATGTAAATAAGGAGGCAGAGAAACAGAGAAGCGGCGTCTTCGTCCACGCGGAGTCACTCAGAGCGCAGACGCAGGCAGCGGCTCATCTCACGGCCGGCGTTTAGAGAAGTTAGTGCCGTTAACGCGTTATTATAAAATATTAATCAACGTATAAAAATATAAAAATAGTTCCTAAATCGTTCGATGTAATGGTGATGAAGTGGTGATGAAGTGGTGATGAAGTGGTGATGAAGTGGTGATGTAGTGGTGATGAAGTGGTGATGTAGTGGTGATGAAGTGGTGATGAAGTGGTGAGGAAGTGGTGATGTAGTGGTGATGAAGTGGTGATGTAGTGGTGATGTAATGGTGATGAAGTGGTGATGTAGTGGTGATGAAGTGGTGATGTAATGGTGATGAAGTGGTGATGTAGTGGTGATGAAGTGGTGATGTAATGGTGATGAAGTGGTGATGTAGTGGTGATGAAGTGGTGAGGAAGTGGTGATGTAGTGGTGATGAAGTGGTGATGTAGTGGTGATGTAATGGTGATGAAGTGGTGATGTAGTGGTGATGAAGTGGTGATGTACTGGTGATGTAATGGTGATGAAATGGTGATGTAGTGGTGATGAAGTGGTGATGAAGTGGTGATGAAGTGGTGAGGAAGTGGTGATGTAGTGGTGATGAAGTGGTGATGTAGTGGTGATGTAATGGTGATGAAGTGGTGATGTAGTGGTGATGAAGTGGTGATGTACTGGTGATGTAATGGTGATGAAATGGTGATGTAGTGGTGATGTAATGGTGATGAAGTGGTGATGAAGTGGTGATGTAATGGTGATGTAATGGTGATGAAATGGTGATGTAGTGGTGATGAAGTGGTGATGAAGTGGTGATGAAGTGGTGATGAAGT
>NC_139843.1:257928-262928 GCF_963691815.1 Echiichthys vipera
CAGAGGACGGACTCATGGAACCAACGCAGAGGACGGACTCATGGAACCAACGCAGAGGACGGACTCATGGAACCAACGCAGAGGACGGACACATGGAACCAACACAGAGGACGGAACCAACGCAGAGGACGGACTCATGGAACCAACGCAGAGGACAGACTCATGGAACCAACTCAGAGGACGGACTCATGGAACCAACGCAGAGGACGGACTCATGGAACCAACGCAGAGGACGGAACCAACGCAGAGGACGGACTCATGGAACCAACGCAGAGGACGGACTCATGGAACACACGCAGAGGACGGAACCAACGCAGAGGACGGACTCATGGAACCAACGTAGAGGACGGACACATGGAACCAACACAGAGGACGGAACCAACGCAGAGGACGGACTCATGGAACCAACGCAGAGGACGGACTCATGGAACCAACGCAGAGGACGGACTCATGGAACCAACGCAGAGGACGGACACATGGAACCAACGCAGAGGACGGACTCATGGAACCAACGTAGAGGACGGAACCAACGCAGAGGACGGACTCATGGAACCAACGTAGAGGACGGACTCATGGAACCAACGCAGAGGACGGACACATGGAACCAACGCAGAGGACGGACTCATGGAACCAACGCAGAGGACGGACTCATGGAACCAACGCAGAGGACGGAACCAACGCAGAGGACGGACTCATGGAACCAACGCAGAGGACGGACACATGGAACCAACGCAGAGGACGGAACCAACGTAGAGGACGGACTCATGGAACCAACGCAGAGGACGGACTCATGGAACCAACGTAGAGGACGGAACCAACGTAGAGGACGGACTCATGGAACCAACTCAGAGGACGGACTCATGGAACCAACTCAGAGGACGGACTCATGGAACCAACGCAGAGGACGGACTCATGGAACCAACGCAGAGGACAGACACATGGAACCAACGCAGAGGACGGACTCATGGAACCAACGCAGAGGACGGACACATGGAACCAACGCAGAGGACGGACTCATGGAACCAACGCAGAGGACGGACTCACGGAACCAACGCAGAGGACGGACTCATGGAACCAACGCAGAGGACGGACTCATGGAACCAACGCAGAGGACGGACTCACGGAACCAACGCAGAGGACGGACTCACGGAACCAACGCAGAGGAGGGACTCATGGAACCAACGCAGAGGACGGACTCATGGAACCAACGCAGAGGACGGACTCATGGAACCAACACAGAGGACGGACTCATGGAACCAACGCAGAGGACGGACTCATGGAACCAACGCAGAGGACGGACTCATGGAACCACCGCAGAGGACGGACTCATGGAACCAACGCAGAGGACGGACTCATGGAACCAACGCAGAGGACGGACTCATGGAACCAACGCAGAGGACGGACTCATGGAACCAACGAAGAGGACGGACTCACGGAACCAACGCAGAGGACGGACTCATGGAACCAACGCAGAGGATGGACTCATGGAACCAACGCAGAGGACGGACTCACGGAACCAACGCAGAGGACGGACTCATGGAACCAACGCAGAGGACGGACTCATGGAACCAACGCAGAGGACGGACTCATGGAACCAACGCAGAGGACGGACTCATGGAACCAACGCAGAGGACGGACTCATGGAACCAACGCAGAGGACGGAACCAACGCAGAGGACGGACTCATGGAACCAACGCAGAGGACGGACTCATGGAACCAACGCAGAGGACGGACTCATGGAACCAACGCAGAGGACGGACTCATGGAACCAACGCAGAGGACGGACTCATGGAACCAACGTAGAGGACGGACTCATGGAACCAACGCAGAGGACGGACTCATGGAACCAACGCAGAGGACGGACTCATGGAACCAACGCAGAGGACGGACTCATGGAACCAACGCAGAGGACGGACTCATGGAACCAACGTAGAGGACGGACTCATGGAACCAACGCAGAGGACGGACTCATGGAACCAACGCAGAGGACGGACTCATGGAACCAACGCAGAGGACGGACTCATGGAACCAACGCAGAGGACGGACTCATGGAACCAACGCAGAGGACGGACTCATGGAACCAACGTAGAGGAAGGAACCAACGCAGAGGACGGACTCATGGAACCAACGCAGAGGACGGAACCAACGCAGAGGACGGACTCATGGAACCAACGCAGAGGACGGACTCATGGAACACACGCAGAGGACGGACACATGGAACCAACACAGAGGACGGAACCAACGCAGAGGACGGACTCATGGAACCAACGCAGAGGACGGACTCATGGAACCAACGCAGAGGACGGACTCATGGAACCAACGCAGAGGACGGACTCACGGAACCAACGCAGAGGACGGACTCATGGAACCAACGCAGAGGACGGACTCATGGAACCAACGCAGAGGACGGACTCATGGAACCAACGTAGAGGACGGACTCATGGAACCAACGCAGAGGACGGAACCAACGCAGAGGACGGACTCATGGAACCAACGCAGAGGACGGACTCATGGAACCACCGCAGAGGACGGACTCATGGAACCAACGCAGAGGACAGACACATGGAACCAACGCAGAGGACGGACTCATGGAACCAACGCAGAGGACGGACTCACGGAACCGACGCAGAGGACGGAACCAACGCAGAGGACGGACTCATGGAACCAACGCAGAGGACGGAACCAACGCAGAGGACGGACTCATGGAACACAAGCAGAGGACGGAACCAACGCAGAGGACGGACTCATGGAACCAACGTAGAGGACTGACACATGGAACCAACACAGAGGACGGAACCAACGCAGAGGACGGACTCATGGAACCAACGCAGAGGACGGACTCATGGAACCAACGCAGAGGACGGAACCAACGCAGAGGACGGACTCATGGAACCAACGCAGAGGACGGACTCATGGAACCAACGCAGAGGACGGACTCATGGAACCAACGCAGAGGACGGACTCATGGAACCAACGCAGAGGACGGACTCATGGAACCAACGTAGAGGACGGACTCATGGAACCAACGTAGAGGACGGACTCACGGAACCAACGCAGAGGACGGACTCATGGAACCAACGCAGAGGACGTAACCAACGTAGAGGACGGAACCAACGCAGAGGACGGACTCATGGAACCAACGCAGAGGACGGACTCATGGAACCAACGCAGAGGACGGACTCATGGAACCAACACAGAGGACGGAACCAACGCAGAGGACGGACTCATGGAACCAACGCAGAGGACGGACTCATGGAACCAACGCAGAGGACGGACTCATGGAACCAACGCAGAGGACGGACTCATGGAACCAACGCAGAGGACGGACTCATGGAACCAACGCAGAGGACGGACTCATGGAACCAACGTAGAGGACGGACTCATGGAACCAACGCAGAGGACGTAACCAACGTAGAGGACGGACTCATGGAACCAACGCAGAGGACGGACTCATGGAACCAACGCAGAGGACGGAACCAACGCAGAGGACGGACTCATGGAACCAACGCAGAGGACGGACTCATGGAACACACGCAGAGGACGGAACCAACGCAGAGGACGGACTCATGGAACCAACGCAGAGGACGGACTCATGGAACCAACTCGGAACCCTCAGCAGGACCAGAACCCTCAGCGGGACCAGAACCCTCAGCAGGACCAGAACCCTCAGCGGCTCCAGGCCGGACCAGGTACTGTCCCTTTAAATGTGAACATCATCTTTTGAGTCTTTCTGTGTTTAGATGAAGAAAGAGAGAGAGAAAGAGAGAGAGAGAGAGAGAGAGAGAGAGAGAGAGAGAGAGAGAGAGAGAGAGAGAGAGAGAGGGAGAGAGAGAGAGAGAGAGAGAGAGAGAGAGGGAGGGATGTTCTCTCTCTGGTTGGTCGGTTAAAGTGCCGCCTCCTACCCCCCCTTCCCCCCCCCCCCTCTCTCTCTCTCTCTCTCTCTCATCACACACTCTCACACACACTCACACACACACACTCACACACCACCCGTCTCTCACCTCTCCGCTCCTTGTTTGGTCAGGCCCCTCCCCCGCTGCGATGGCGTCAGCGGTTGGAGGAAGACCCGTGGGGTTTTTGGGTTCTGGCGTCCAGTCCTGTGGGGCCGCAGGGCTGAGAGTTTCTCCTCCGCTGCTCATCCCTCCATCATCGCCGCGCTCCTTCTTTCCTCTTTGGGGAAAAGAAAAAAGAGCCTCGTGTTCGTGTTCGATTCCCGTCTCTTCCTCCTCCCGTCTTTCGTCCTCTGAGGATTTTCTTTTTTTCGACGCCGACGAGAATTTTTACAAAGTCGTTAAAAAACGAGTGAAAAGTTCAATAAAATCAAAAAGAGGAAAGTTTCCCGTGGCGCCGCCGGACTTTCCCGTTTCCTGTTTCCTGTCTGGGTTTTGGCGCGGTGGTCCAGCGTCGCGGGCGGTCGAGCGTCGCAGATGTTCGGGATCCAGGACTCGCTGCCCCGCGGGGCCACGCTCGGCCTGAAGGAGGAGCCGCTGCCGGCCGCTCCTGGATGCACGCCGCCGGGTGGTGGACGCCAACATGGCCGCGCAGAGGTAAAGCCCCCGGCGCCGCTCGCCTGTCGCTCGCTCGCCGCTGTCGCTCGCTCGCCGCTGTCGTCCGTGGGGACTCCAGCTCCAGAATCCCTCTGGGGCTGCAGCGAGCGACGGGCGAGCGACGGGCGAGCGACGCACAGAGAGAGAGGAACGAGTTTCATATTTAAATATTATGTTTAATTTTTATTAAACGATTTTTTTACATCAAAGAAAAATCAGAAAATATCAAATTTAAAAAAAAAGGTTTTATATTTTTATATTTTACATTAATATAAATATTTATTATTACATTAATTTTATTAATAATTATTATTATTATTAGTGTTTCATTTTTGTGATCGTCTGAAGGAATTTATGAACGTTTGAGTTTAATCATGAATCAAACATCAGTTTATTTTATTTACGTCAGTGAAGAATAATAATAATAATAAACAGTTTATTTTTATTATTTAA
>NC_139843.1:272999-275499 GCF_963691815.1 Echiichthys vipera
CCTCCCCTCCTCTCGTCCTCCCCCCTCCTCTCGTCCTCCCCCGAGTATAACGCTCGTTCCTCCCTTCCCCCTTTTCCTTTCCTCTGAGAAGAAAGGATGAAGGAAAGAGGACGGATGGAAAACTGAAACACCTGGATTCATAAATACTTAAACACTTTTATGGATTAATAAATATTTAAATACTTAAATTATAAAAAACCCAAACACAGATAATTCAGCTCAGTGTGATCTGGTCTCAGGTTCAGGGGAGACCCCGGTCTGGGCCGTGGCGTCCCCCTGGAGGGCCCCGCCCCCCGGGTTGAGGCTCGCTGCTGTGAAGCCTCTGAGGGTCAGAGACGAACTGAACGTGAGGACGTGTGAAACTGATCTCACGTCAGTTTAACGTCACGACCTCAGAACTCAGGTCTGACTCCTCACTGTGGACCTGACGAGGACGAGGGTGAGGGTGAGGAAGAGGGTGAGGGTGAGGGTGAGGATGATGAGGGTGAAGAGGGTGAGGGTGAGGACGAGGGTGAGGGTGAGGACGAGGACGAGGACAAGGACGAGGGTGAGGACGAGGATGATGAGGGTGAGGACGAGGGTGAGGGTGAGGGTGAGGGTGAGGGCGAGGACGAGGGTGAGGGTGAGGGTGAGGGTGAAGAGGGTGAGGATGAGGGTGAGGACGAGGACGAGGGCGAGGGTGAGGGTGAGGGTGAGGATGAGGACAAGGACGAGGGTGAGGGTGAGGGCGAGGACGAGGACGAGGGTGAGGGTGAGGGTGAAGAGGGTGAGGGTGAGGGTGAGGGTGAGGATGAGGGTGAGGATGAGGGTGAGGGTGAGGGTGACGAGGGTGAGGGTGAGGGTGAGGGTGAGGGTGATGAGGGTGAGGAAGAGGGTGAGGGTGAGGGTGATGAGGGTGAGGGTGAGGGTGACGAGGGTGAGGGTGAGGGTGAGGGTGATGAGGGTGAGGGTGATGAGGATGAGGGTGAGGGTGATGAGGGTGAGGATGAGGGTGAGGATGAGGATGAGGGTGAGGATGAGGGTGAGGGTGAGGGTGACGAGGGTCAGGGTGAGGGTGAGGGTGATGAGGGTGAGGGTGAGGATGAGGGTGATGAGGGTGAGGATGAGGGTGAGGGTGAGGGTGACGAGGGTGAGGGTGAGGGTGAGGGTGAGGGTGATGAGGGTGAGGATGAGGGTGAGGATGAGGATGAGGGTGAGGATGATGAGGGTGAGGATGAGGGTGAGGATGAGGATGAGGGTGAGGGTGATGAGGGTGAGGATGAGGGTGAGGATGAGGATGAGGGTGAGGGTGATGAGGGTGAGGGTGAGGGTGACGAGGGTGAGGGTGAGGGTGATGAGGGTGAGGATGAGGGTGAGGATGAGGATGAGGGTGAGGGTGATGAGGGTGAGGATGAGGGTGAGGATGAGGATGAGGGTGAGGGTGATGAGGGTGAGGATGAGGGTGAGGATGAGGATGAGGGTGAGGGTGATGAGGGTGAGGATGAGGGTGAGGGTGAGGATGAGGGTGAGGGTGATGAGGGTGAGGATGAGGGTGAGGGTGAGGGTGATGAGGGTGAGGGTGAGGGTGAGGATGAGGGTGAGGATGATGAGGGTGACGGTAATGAGGGTGATGAGGGTGAGGATGAGGTTGAGGATGAAGAGGATGAGGGTGAGGACGAGGGTGAGGGTGAGGGTGAGGGTGAGGGTAAGGATGAGGATGATGAGGGTGAGGGTGAGGATGAGGATGAAGAGGATGAGGGTGAGGATGATGAGGATGATGAGGGTGAGGGTGAGGATGATGAGGGTGAGGATGAAGACGGTGGCGAGCCCGCCCCTTCACGCTCTCTTCACGCTCTCCCTCTGAATTCCACATGTGAGACTTTTCCGGGGCTCCAGTCGTTCTGCAGCGTCTCTGGTGTGAGCAGCGTGGGATTATGGGACGCCGTCGAGCCGTCAGTCATCGCCGGGCGGCGGCGAGCTCCCCCCTCACGCTGCAGGGCGGCGAGCTCCCCCCTCACGCTGCAGGTCTGCGAGCTCCCCCCTCACGCTGCAGGGCGGCGAGCTCCCCCCTCACGCTGCAGGTCTGCGAGCTCCACGCTCACGCTGCAGGGCGGCGAGCTCCCCCCTCACGCTGCAGGGCGGCGAGTTCCCCCCTCACGCTGCAGGGCGGCGAGCTCCTCGCTCATGCTGCAGGGCGGCGAGCCCCACCCTCACGCTGCAGGGCGGCGAGCTCCCCCCTCACGCTGCAGGGCGGCGAGCTCCACGCTCACGCTGCAGTATTATTAAACTATAACAACAATAATAATAATTGTTTTTATTGTTGTTATAATTGTTATTATTATAGTTTAATAAAAACAAGAACGTGACCCTGAACGCATCTTTACTCTCAAATATCTTCCTCCTTCATTTTCTCCTTTTCTTTTTCACGTGTGTGTGTGTGTGTGTGTGTGTGTGTGTGTGTGTGTGTGTGTGTGTGTGTGTGTGTGTGTGTGTGTGTGTGTGTGTGTGTGTGTGTGTGTGT
>NC_139843.1:290499-292999 GCF_963691815.1 Echiichthys vipera
TGTGTGTGTGTCTGTGTGTGTGTCTGTGTGTCTGTGGTGTGTGCGTGTGCGTGTGCGTCTGTGTGTGTCTGTGTGTCTGTGTGTGTGTGTGTGTGCGTGTGTGTCTGTGTGTGTGTGTGTGTGCGTGTGTGTCTGTGTGTCTGTGTCTGTGTGTGTGTGTGTGTCTGTGTGTGTGTGTCTGTGTGTGTCTGTGTGTCTGTGGTGTGTGTGTGTGTGTGTGTGTGTGTGTGTGTGTGTGTGTCTGTGTGTGTGTGGTGTGTGTCTGTGTGTGTTGTGTGTGTGTGTGGTGTGTGTGTGTGTGTGTGTGTGTGTGTGTGTCGTGTGTGTGTGTGTGTGTCTGTGTGTGTGTGGTGTGTGTGTGTGTGTGTGTGTGTCTGTGTGTGTGTGTGTGTGTGTCTGTGTGTGTCTGTGTGTCTGTGTGTGTGTGTGTGTGTGTGTGTGTGTCTGTGTGTCTGTGTGTGTGTGTGTGTGTGTGTGTGTGTGTGTCTGTGTGTGTGTGTGTGTGTGTGTGTGTGTGTGTGTGCAGGTGGTGGTCTCTACGACAGTGAACGTGGACGGTCACGTTCTCGCCGTCTCCGACAACATGTTCGTACACAACAACTCCAAACATGGCCGCCGCGCCCGGAGGCTGGACCCGTCTGAAGGTACGCAGGTTTGAACCCTTTGAGCCAATCAGAAGCTGCCGCTGCTGCGCTTAAAACTCTTTAAAGATTCAGGTTCTCAGACTAAAGGGGACCAGACCAGACCCCTGAGGCACCCCTGGACCCACAGAAGACAGTGGACACAGATTAATATTAATATCTGTGCATTAACGTGAATGAGAGTAAAACCTGTTTTATTTAACTGGATGGTGACACGTTAGCTCACATGCTAACAGGTTAGCTAACATGCTAACACGTTAGCTTACATGCTAACACGTTAGCTAACATGCTAACAGGTTAGCTTCTCAACAGCAGTGGTGTTTCAGTCACATGGTGAAACACCAGACCCGTCCGAACGTCCTGTGGTGCCGGTCAGAGGTGTCACGGTGGCCTCAGGAGGTTTCTGCTGAGACAGGAAGTGGAACTCTCACTAAACGAGTCACTTCCTGGCACTTTTAAAGAACACTTCACCCGTTTGTTCTCTGTACGGTTAGAAACCAGGTCTTATTTCTGAACGTTCCCCTGAGACGGGAGGGAGCCGGACCTGTCTCACGCTTCAGAACCACCATGAGCTGAACCCTGACGCGAGAGAGAGACCGGCCCTAAAAACAGGAGCCCTGGTTGGGCTTGTCCAGATCATCAGGGTTCAGATCAGCAGGTCAGGGTCTGGGTCTGGGTCTGGGTCTGGGTCTGGGTCTGGATCTGGGTCAGGGTCTGGATCTGGGTCTGGATCTGGGTCTGGGTCTGGGTCTGGGTCTGGGCCGCGGTCTGGGTCTGGGTCTGGTCAGGGTCTGGGTCTGGGTCTGGGTCTGGGTCTGGGTCTGGATCTGGGTCTGGGTCTGGGTCTGGTCTGGGTTGGGTCAGGGTCTGGGTCTGGTCTGGGTCAGGTCTGGGTCTGGGTCTGGGTCTGAAGCAGCAGAGAGTAACGAGGCGGACAAAAGCGTAATTCGCTCTTTGAAGAGGAGTCGCCCCAGTGGCTTCTGGGTAAGAAGACCAGACGCCTCACCGTCCCCAGAGGACAGTGTGTGTGTGTGTGTGTGTGTGTGTGTGTGTGTGTGTGTGTGTGTGTGTGTTGTGTGTGTGTGTGTGTGTGTGTGTGTGTGTGTGTGTGTGTGTGTGTGTGTGTGTGTGTGTGTGTGCCGCCCGTTCAACCTCTTTAATTGCCCTCCTAATTAAAGACGGTAACCATGGAGACCGCCCTCCCAATCAGAGCGCAGCAGAGTCCCGTGGGTTTGAACCCCGTCTCATTTCACTGTTTCTCTTCTTCTTCTTCTTCTTCTTCTTCTTCTTCTTCTTCTTCTTCTTCTTCCTCTTCTTCTTCTTCTTCTTCTTCTTCTTCTTCTTCTTCTTCTTCTTCTTCTTCTTCTTCTTCTCCTTCTTCTTTTTCTTCTTCTTCTTCTTCTTCTTCTTCTTCTTCTTCTCCTTCTTCTTTTCTTCTTCTTCTTCTTCTTCTTCTTCTCTTCTTCTCCTTCTTCTTCTCCTTCTTCTGTGTGAGTTCACCTGTGTGTGTGTTCACCTGTGTGTGTGTGTGTGTGTGTGTTCACCTGTGTGTGAGACTAACAGAGAAACATTGTTCCTGATCAGACCTTTAATAAAGTTCCTGTGGTCACATGATCATGTTAAGGACCAACGCGTCGTGACTCAGAGTCCAGAGTCCAGGGGTCCAGAGTCAGGGTCCAGGGTCCAGGGTCCAGAGTCCAGGGTCCAGAGGAGGAGGCATGTTCCAGCTCCAGAGCAGGTTGCACACGTGCAGAACACCGGGTCTCTCCCCAGGAGCAGGTCTGGCAGAACCAGGACTGGACCGGCGACCAACCGTATTTCCTACAGGTACCTGTGTGCACTCTGGACTCTGGACCCTG
>NC_139843.1:302999-305499 GCF_963691815.1 Echiichthys vipera
ACCTGTCCACCTGTCCACCTGTCCACCTGCTCACCTGTCCTCCTGTCCACCTGCTCACCTGTCCACACACCTGTCCACCTGTCCACCTGTCCTCCTGCTCACCTGTCCACCTGTCCACCTGTCCACCTGTCCACCTGCTCACCTGTCCACCTGCTCACCTGTCCACCTGTCCACCTGTCCACCTGTCCACCTGCTCACCTGTCCACCTGTCCACCTGCTCACCTGTCCACCTGCTCACCTGTCCACCTGCTCACCTGATCACCTGTCCACCTGTCCACCTGCTCACCTGTCCACCTGCTCACCTGTCCTGGGTCTGTCTGACGTCTTCTTCTGCAGGAGATCATCCTGAAGCGAGCGGCTGACATCGCCGAGGCGCTCTACAGCGTTCCCAGGAACCACAACCAGATCCCATCGCTAGGCAACTCCTCGTCCCACGGCATGATGGGCGTGAACTCCTTCAGCGGGCAGCTCGCCGTCAACGTCTCCGACGCCACGCAAGGTAGGACCCCAGGACCCGTCCTGCAGGCGCCGTCAGGCCGCCGCGTACTGAACCTGCCTCTCTCTTCCAGTCGGGTACAGCCGCAACACCAGCAGCGTGTCGCCGCGGGGATACGTGCCAAGCTCCACCCCCCAGCAGAGTAACTACGGCAACACCGTCAGCAACAGCATGAACGGCTACGGCAACAGCGGCATGACGAACCTGGGCGTGGCCACGTCCCCCGGGTTCCTCAACGGCTCCTCTGCAAACTCCCCCTACGGCAGTAAGTATCAAGGTAAATACCACAGACAGTACTACTGACACTACTGACACTACTGACACTACTGACACTACTACTGACACTACTGACACTACTACTGACACTACTACTGACACTACTGACACTACTACTGACACTACTGACACTACTGACACTACTACTGACACTACTACTGACACGACTGACACTACTACTGACACTACTGACACTACTACTGACACTACTGACACTACTGCTGACACTACTACTGACACTACTACTGACACTACTACTGACACTACTGACACTACTACTGACACTACTGACACCAATTCTGACACTACTGACACTACTGACTCTATTACTGACACTACTGACACTACTACTGACACTACTACTGACACTACTGACACTACTACTGACACTACTGACACTACTACTGACACTACTACTGGCACTACTACTGACACTACTGACACTACTACTGACACTACTACTGACACTACTGACACTACTACTGACACTACTGACACTACTACTGACACTACTGACACTACTACAGACACTACTGACACTACTACTGACACTACTGACACTACTACTGACACCACTACTGACACTACTACTGACACTACTGACACTACTACTGACACTACTACTGACACTACTACTGACACTACTGACACTACTACTGACACTACTGACACTACTACTGACACTACTGACACTACTGACACTACTACTGACACTACTGACACTACTACTGACACTACTGACACTACTACTGACACTACTACTGGCACTACTACTGACACTACTGACACTACTACTGACACTACTACTGACACTACTACTGACACTACTGACACTACTGACACTACTACTGACACTACTGACACCACTACTGACACTACTACTGACACTACTGACACTACTGACACTACTACTGACACTACTGACACTACTGACACTACTGACACCACTACTGACACTACTACTGACACTACTGACACTACTACTGACACTACTGACACTACTGACACTACTGACACCACTACTGACACTACTGACACTACTACTGACACTACTGACACTACTGACACTACTGACACCACTACTGACACTACTGACACTACTACTGACACTACTGACACTACTACTGACACTACTGACACCACTACTGACACTACTGACACCACTACTGACACTACTGACACTACTACTGACACTACTGACACTACTGACACCACTACTGACACTACTACTGACACTACTGACACTACTGACACCACTACTGACACTACTGACACTACTGACACCACTACTGACACTACTGACACTACTACTGACACTACTACTGACACTACTGACACCACTACTGACACTACTACTGACACTACTGACACTACTGACACCACTACTGACACTACTGACACTACTGACACTACTGACACCACTACTGACACTACTGACACTACTGACACCACTACTGACACTACTACTGACACTACTGACACTACTGACACTACTGACACCACTACTGACACTACTGACACTACTGACACCACTACTGACACTACTACTGACACTACTGACACTACTGACACCACTACTGACACTACTGACACTACTGACACCACTACTGACACTACTGACACTACTACTGACACTACTGACACTACTACTGACACTACTGACACCACTACTGACACTACTGACACCACTACTGACACTACTGACACTACTGACACCACTACTGACAC
>NC_139843.1:310499-315499 GCF_963691815.1 Echiichthys vipera
GTCCTGGTCCTGGTCCCGGTCCCAGATCAGGTCCTGGTCCCAGATCAGGTCCTGGTCCTGGTCCCAGATCAGGTCCTGGTCCTGGTCCCAGATCAGGTCCTGGTCCTGGTCCCGGTCCCAGATCAGGTCGATGGGATCACACAGAGACTCTAAACATCCGCAGACAGGACGCACGTGACGCACGCGCTCAGTCCATCTCCAGTCTCTGAACCATCAGCTGTTCAGACCTCACACCCTTTCAAAATAAGACTTCTGGGTCCGAGCCAAGGAGCCCAGTTAGGAACCAAGGAGCCCAGTTAGGAACCAAGGAGCCCAGTTAGGAACCAAGGAGCCCAGTTAGGAACCAAGGAATCCAGTTAGGAACCAAGGAGCCCAGTTAGGAACCAAGGAATCCAGTTAGGAACCAAGGAGCCCAGTTAGGAACCAAGGAGCCCAGTTAGGAACCAAGGAGTCCAGTTAGGAACCAATGAGCCCAGTTAGGAACCAAGGAGCCCAGTTAGGAACCAAGGAGCCCAGTTAGGAACCAAGGAGCCCAGTTAGGAACCAAGGAGTCCCGTTAGGAACCAATGAGCCCAGTTAGGAACCAAGGAGCCCAGTTAGGAACCAAGGAGCCCAGTTAGGAACCAAGGAGTCCAGTTAGGAACCAAGGAGTCCAGTTAGGAACCAATGAGCCCAGTTAGGAACCAAGGAGTCCAGTTAGGAACCAAGGAGCCCAGTTAGGAACCAAGGAGCCCAGTTAGGAACCAAGGAGCCCAGTTAGGAACCAAGGAGTCCCGTTAGGAACCAATGAGCCCAGTTAGGAACCAAGGAGCCCAGTTAGGAACCAAGGAGCCCAGTTAGGAACCAAGGAGCCCAGTTAGGAACCAAGGAGTCCAGTTAGGAACCAAGGAGCCCAGTTAGGAACCAAGGAGCCCAGTTAGGAACCAAGGAGCCCAGTTAGGAACCAAGGAGTCCAGTTAGGAACCAAGGAGCCCAGTTAGGAACCAAGGAGCCCAGTTAGGAGCCAAGGAGCTCAGTTAGGAACCAAGGAGCCCAGTTAGGAACCAAGGAGTCCAGTTAGGAACCAAGGAGCCCAGTTAGGAACCAAGGAGTCCAGTTAGGAACCAAGGAGCCCAGTTAGGAAGCATAAAAGAAGGAAGCCTCCTAGTTTTGGAGCAAGGACGCAGTAAAGGTCGTGTGTTGAAGGAAACTCTGAGGATCCAGGACCAACAGCTGGGTCTGGTCCTGATTGGCTCCCGTCAGCATCAGCTGCTCGATGGTTGGCGCTGCTGTCGGCCAATCAGAGGCCGGCGCTGTGGCGTCTTTGTCTGCACGTGTCGAACATGATGAGAACGTTTTGAGTATTTTCAGCACAAAGACTCGTGACCACGGTGACACGTGATGATCCCCTCACTGACCCCGCCCCTCCCTCACTAACCCCGCCCCTCCCCTCACGAACCCCTCCCCGCACTGCCCCCTGCCCTGTAGCCCCGCCCCGCCTGTAGCCCCGCCCCCCGCCTGTCTGTGCTGTATATTTGATTTACCTGTTGTTTGTTTCATGCTCGTGCTGTAAACACAAACCCTGCATCCTGATTGGCTACTGTCGCTGTCCGTCTTCTTGTCCAGCGTTGTCTTTTTTATCTTAGCCCTTCCCCCTCCACCTAAGCCCCTCCCCGAGCACCTAAGCCCCTCCCCGAGCACCTAAGCCCCGCCCCGGGCACCTAAGCCCCTCCCTGAGCACCTAAGCCCCGCCCCGAGCACATGAGCCCCGCCCCGGGTACCTAAGCCCCTCCCCTAACACCTAAGCCCCTCCCTGAGCACCTAAGCCCCGCCCCGAGCACCTAAGCCCCGCCCCGGGCACCTAAGCCCCTCCCTGAGCACCTAAGCCCCGCCCCGAGCACCTAAGCCCCGCCCCGCCGTGTTCCCTGTGGTTTGTTGTTATGAACGAACGTTTGTGCGTCCTGAACTCTTTTGTATCATACAGATGATAAAAGTGTATTTATATCTGAGTGTTTTTGTATAAATGGATGTTGAGTCGTGTCGTAACGTGTGTGTGTGTGTGTGTGTGTGTGTGTGTGTGTGTGTGTGTGTGTGTGTGTGTGTGTGTGTGTGTGTGTGCGTGTGTGTGTGCGTGTGCGTGTGCGTGTGTGTGTGCGTGTGCGTGTGTGTGCCACTGAAACACAAACGTCGTTTTGTATCAGAAAAGAAAAGTGAACATTAACGTCTTCTCACGTTTATAGAGCTGTCAATCAAAGCTGATCGTCCAATCAGCTGCACCCTTTGTTTAAATGTGATTCTTGTTTGAACGACTGAATAAAAACGTGTCCTCAGCTCGCTGCGTCTTCTTCTCTGCTCCACATCTGCACGGGAATCAAACCAGCGCATTTACACTCATTTACACTCATTCATGTTTGTTTATATCGTAGGAAGTCTTGCTCTGTATGTCGTCCTCAGACAAAGGGGACCCTGTTTGTGACGACGCCCTCAGGAAACCAGGAAACAGGTCGCGTATGTCCGGCCTCTCTCTCTAAAACACTCTCTGAGACCAGAGACTCAGACTCCTGATCTGAGACCAGAGACTCAGACTCCTGATCTGAGACCAGAGACTCAGACTCCTGATCTGAGACCAGAGACTCATGCTCCTGATCTGAGACCAGAGACTCATGCTCCTGATCTGAGACCAGAGACTCAGACTCCTGATCTGAGACCAGAGACTCAGACTCCTGATCTGAGACCAGAGACTCAGACTCCTGATCTGAGACCAGAGACTCAGACTCCTGATCTGAGACCAGAGACTCAGACTCCTGATCTGAGACCAGAGACTCAGACTCCTGATCTGAGACCAGAGACTCAGACTCCTGATCTGAGACCAGAGACTCAGACTCCTGATCTGAGACCAGAGACACAGACTCCTGATCTGAGACCAGAGACTCATGCTCCTGATCTGAGACCAGAGACTCAGACTCCTGATCTTAGACCAGAGACACAGACTCCTGATCTGAGACCAGAGACTCAGACTCCTGATCTGAGACCAGAGACTCAGACTCCTGATCTGAGACCAGAGACACAGACTCCTGATCTGAGACCAGAGACACAGACTCCTGATCTGAGACCAGAGACTCAGACTCCTGATCTGAGACCAGAGACACAGACTCCTGATCTGAGACCAGAGACTCAGACTCCTGATCTGAGACCAGAGACACAGACTCCTGATCTGAGACCAGAGACTCAGACTCCTGATCTGAGACCAGAGACTCAGACTCCTGATCTGAGACCAGAGACACAGACTCCTGATCTGAGACCAGAGACACAGACTCCTGATCTGAGACCAGAGACACAGACTCCTGATCTGAGACCAGAGACTCAGACCCCTGATCTGAGACCAGAGACTCAGACTCCTGATCTGAGACCAGAGACTCAGACTCCTGATCTCAGACCAGAGACTCAGACTCCTGATCTGAGACCAGAGACTCAGACTCCTGATCTCAGACCAGAGACTCAGACTCCTGATCTCAGACCAGAGACTCAGACTCCTGATCTGAGACCAGAGACTCAGACTCCTGATCTGAGACCAGAGACTCAGACCCCTGATCTGAGACCAGAGACTCAGACTCCTGATCTGAGACCAGAGACTCATGCTCCTGATCTGAGACCAGAGACTCAGACCCCTGATCTGAGACCAGAGACTCAGACTATTTAATATTTTATATTTATAGTTAGTCCCGCCTGTGTCCGTGTGTCCGTGTGTCCGTCTGTGTCCGTGTGTCCGTGTGTGTCCGTGTGTCCGTGTGTCCTGTGATCAGACTGTTTATGATCATATTAGATTTTATTTTAACACACTAACAAACATTAACTCACTTTCACAGAACGAGTATTTTAATAAATGTGTGTGTGTGTCTTTATTGACCCTTCACTTGTGACGAACCACGTCTCATTGTGTGTTCTCGTCCAAAGTCACATCATCTCATATAAATAAATATAAATATATAAATTTACTGTACGAACCTCTTTATGCAGCTCTAGATGAGCTGCCTGTGATCTCACGAGATTTCTCTGAGAGTGAGTTTAGAACGGAAACAACAACAGAATTTTATCCCAGTCCCTCTCTGTGAGACGGAGCAGGACCAGAACCTGGATCAGGATCGGTTCCCGGTCCTGGTCCTGGTCCTGGTCCTGGTCCAGGTCCTTGGTCCTGGACAGACACAAAAACAAACAGACAGGATGTTATTTCCGTCCCTCTCTGTGAGACCGACGTCAACTTTGGGAACAAAGAAGGTAAACAGGGTGTCGTCTGCATAATGTAAGAGTTTAAATGCTGAATAGAAGAGGACCAGGACCTGGGCCTGGACCTAGACCAGGACCAGGACCAGGACCTGGACCTAGACCAGGACCAGGACCTGGACCAGGACCAGGACCAGCTGCCTTCAGTTCAGACTGATGGAGGGAAAATGTGAATATTGGAACAAGAGCAGAAAAACAAGATCCACCGACTGAAGGACAATTTTTTACTTTATAAACAAACATCTACATTTATTATTTATAAGAACAGATCCACTTCCTTCTTCCCTTTCACAATAAAAGCCCCGGAGCTCGTCACTGGAGCATGTTTGTGTCTTTGTCACGTCTCCGGCTGGTTTCAGTTTAACAGCTGAACAGATGAACAGTTGAACATGCAGCAGGTTGATCCTGAGCCTCTGTTTGTCTCGTCGTCCTCGTTCATATCTGCTGGTGTCTGTGTGTGTGTGTGTAACGTGATGATGAAGTGTGTGTGTGTGTGTGTGCAACGTGATGATGAAGTGTGTGTGTGTGTGTGTGTGTGTAACGTGATGATGAAGAAGTGTGTGTGTGTGTGTGTAACGTGCTGAAGAAGTGTGTGTGTGTGTGTGTAACGTGATGATAAAGTGTGTTTGTGTGTAACGTGATGAAGAAGTGTGTGTGTGTGTGTGTGTAACGTGATGATGAAGTGTGTGTGTGTGTAACGTGATGATGAAGTGTGTGTGTGTGTGTAACGTGATGATGAA
>NC_139843.1:322999-325499 GCF_963691815.1 Echiichthys vipera
GTGCCTCCGTCACAGGTCAGAGCGCCCTCCCACTGTGCCTCCGTCACAGGTTAGAGCGCCCTCCCACTGTGCGTGCGTCCCGTGCCCCGTGCTTTAGGGTCCTTGTCCCCCCCTCCAGGCCCGTTTGTACTCACACTACCTGGGCCTCGGAGAATGCTTCTTGCTGCCTATACGTCATCACGCCGTAACACGTCACACGCATTGATGACGTCATGGCGATGCGTGGCTTTGTTTCCAGATCTTTCCGTAGACCTCGGAGTTTTTGTGCGTCTTGTCGACTGTTTTTGAATCTTTTCATCGACCAAATCTGCAGTAAACACTCCACCTCCGCATCACACCAACGTGAACCTTTCACCGCCATTGTTTGAAATGTCCGCGCATGGTCCCTCCTTCTTTTTTCTATGTCCCAACAGGCGCACAGGAAATGACCTCAGAGCCGCCGTAGGCCTCGTGCTCGTACACGTGCGCCCGCTCGTGCTCGTACACGTGCGCACGCTCGTGCTCGTACACGTGCGCACGCTCGTGCTCGTACACGTGCAAACGTGCTTTACTAAAGCCCACCTCTCCCAAACGGGCCGTGGACGGCAAGCGTGCCGCTCCTAGACGTGGTACGGTTGCACTCACACTGGTCAAAGGAACCAGACTTTAGCCGTGACACGTGCTGGGGCACGGGACGCAGGCACAGTGGGAGGGGGCACGGGACGGAGGCACAGTGGGAAGCGTCCTGAGTAGTTTTGTAGTTTGCTGAACACAGAATTGAGCGATTTTATTTTTTATTTTAATGGAGGACGCCTTTAAGAACATATTATTATTATTATTATTGTTATTTATGACTGTCTCTGTTGTCTGAGCTTTTATTGTGAAGGAGGAAGTGAGTTTGTGTCAGAGCTATCGACCAGCCCATCGCTGTAAACACCTGTGTGTGTGTGTGTGTGTGTGTGTGTGTGTGTGTGTGTGTGTGTGTGTGTGTGTGTGCGTCCCCAGAGGTCGGCCATGTTTGTTGATTAAACTAAAACAAGACAAACAAAGAGACAAAACAAACTAATTACTGCAAACAAACGTGATCGGCTGAGACGCTAACGAGGCTTAACGAGGTCACACACTGTTTACTGTGTGTGTGTGTGTGTGTGTGTGTGTGTGTGTGTGTGTGTGTGTGTGTGTGTGTGTGTGTGTGTGTGTGTGTGTGTGTGTGTGTGTGTGTGTGTGTGTGTGTGTGTGTGTGTGTGTGTGTGTGTGTGTGTGTGTGTGTGTGTCAGTGTGTGTGTGTCTGTGTGTAGTTTGTAAACCTCGCGCTAACAGGATGTAGCGACATTCAGATATCGTTCCATCAGTGTATGCTGCACACACACACACACACACACACACACACACACACACACACACACACACACACACACACACACACACACACACACTCACAGGTGAATAATTGATGGTGAAAGTGAAACACTGCGTGTGTGTGTTGAATAAAACATCGGTTGTCATGTCGACAGATGAATTATGAACGTGTGGTTACGGAGCGAACGCATCGATCACACTCACGACCCTGACCCACAAACATGTTCCTGCCAGGAGACAGGAAGTGACACGGGGGAGACAGGAAGTGACACAGAGGAGACAGGAAGTGACACAGAGGAGACAGGAAGTGACACAGAGGAGACAGGAAGTGACACGGGAGGAGGCAGGAAGTGACACGGGAGGAGACAGGAAATGACAGGAGAGGAGACAGGAAGTGACACCGGAGGAGACAGGAAGTGACACGGGGGGAGACAGGAAGTGACACGAGAGGAGACAGGAAGTGACACGGGAGGAGACAGGAAGTGACACGGGAGGAGACAGGAAGTAACACAGAGGAGACAGGAAGTGACACGAGAGAAGACAGGAAGTAACACAGAGGAGACAGGAAGTGACACGAGAGAAGACAGGAAGTGACACGAGAGGAGACAGGAAGTGACACGGGAGGAGACAGGAAGTGACACGAGAGGAGACAGGAAGTTACACGAGAGGAGACAGGAAGTGACACGAGAGGAGACAGGGAGTGACACGAGAGGAGACAGGAAGTGACACGAGAGGAGACTGAGTGACACGAGAGGAGGCAGGAAATGACAGGGGAGAAGGCAGGAAGTGACAGGAGGGGAGGCAGGGATTAACACAGAGGACACAGGAAGTGACACGGGAGGAGACAGGAAGTGACAGGAGAGGAGGCAGGGAGTAACACAGAGGAGACAGGAAGTGACACGAGAGGAGACAGGGAGTGACACGAGAGGATGCAGGAAGTGACACGAGAGGAGACAGGAAGTGACACGAGAGGAGACAGGAAGTGACACGAGAGGAGACAGGGAGTGACACGAGAGGATGCAGGAAGTGACACGAGAGGAGACAGGAAGTGACATGAGAGGAGACTGAGTGACACGAGAGGAGCCAGGAAGTGACACGAGAGGAGACAGGGAGTGACACGAGAGGAGGCAGGAAGTGACACGAGAGGAGGCAGGAGGCAGGA
>NC_139843.1:330499-335499 GCF_963691815.1 Echiichthys vipera
AATAGGAGACAGGAAACAGGAAACAGGAGACAGGAGACAGGAAACAGGAGACAGGAAACAGGAAATAGGAGACAGGAAACAGGAGACAGGAAACAGGAGACAGGAAACAGGAGACAGGAAACAGGAGACAGGAGACAGGAAGCAGGAGACAGGAGACAGGAAACAGGAGACAGGAGACAGGAAACAGGAGACAGGAAACAGGAAACAGGAGACAGGAGACAGGGAACAGGAGACAGGAAACAGGTGACAGGAAATAGGAGACAGGAGACAGGAAACAGGAGACAGGAGACAGGAAACAGGAAACAGGAGACAGGAGACAGGAAACAGGAGACAGGAAACAGGTGACAGGAAACAGGAAATAGGAGACAGGAAACAGGAAACAGGAGACAGGAGACAGGAAACAGGAGACAGGAAACAGGAAATAGGAGACAGGAAACAGGAGACAGGAAACAGGAGACAGGAAACAGGAGACAGGAGACAGGAAACAGGAGACAGGAGACAGGAAACAGGAGACAGGAAACAGGAAATAGGAGACAGGAAACAGGAGACAGGAAACAGGAGACAGGAGACAGGAAACAGGAGACAGGAAACAGGAGACAGGAGACAGGAAGCAGGAGACAGGAGACAGGAAACAGGAGACAGGAGACAGGAAACAGGATACAGGAAACAGGAGACAGGAAACAGGAAACAGGAGACAGGAGACAGGAAACAGGAGACAGGAAACAGGTGACAGGAAACAGGAAATAGGAGACAGGAAACAGGAAACAGGAGACAGGAGACAGGAAACAGGAGACAGGAAACAGGAAATAGGAGACAGGAGACAGGAAACAGGAGACAGGAGACAGGAAACAGGAGACAGGAAACAGGAGACAGGAGACAGGAAGCAGGAGACAGGAGACAGGAAACAGGAGACAGGAAACAGGAAACAGGAGACAGGAAACAGGAGACAGGAGACAGGAAACAGGAGACAGGAAACAGGAGACAGGAGACAGGAAGCAGGAGACAGGAGACAGGAGACAGGAAACAGGAGACAGGAAACAGGAAACAGGAGACAGGAAACAGGAAACAGGAGATAGGAGACAGGAGACAGGAAATAGGAGACAGGAAACAGGAGACAGGAAACAGGAGACAGGAGACAGGAAACAGGAGACAGGAAACAGGAGACAGGAGACAGGAAGCAGGAGACAGGAGACAGGAAACAGGAGACAGGAGACAGGAAACAGGATACAGGAAACAGGAAACAGGAGACAGGAGACAGGAAACAGGAGACAGGAAACAGGAAATAGGAGACAGGAAACAGGAGACAGGAAACAGGAGACAGGAAACAGGAGACAGGAAACAGGAGACAGGAGACAGGAAGCAGGAGACAGGAGACAGGAAACAGGAGACAGGAGACAGGAAACAGGATACAGGAAACAGGAGACAGGAAACAGGAAACAGGAGACAGGAGACAGGAGACAGGAAACAGGTGACAGGAAACAGGAAATAGGAGACAGGAAACAGGAAACAGGAGACAGGAGACAGGAAACAGGAGACAGGAAACAGGAAATAGGAGACAGGAGACAGGAAACAGGAGACAGGAGACAGGAAACAGGAGACAGGAAACAGGAGACAGGAGACAGGAAGCAGGAGACAGGAGACAGGAAACAGGAGACAGGAAACAGGAAACAGGAGACAGGAAACAGGAAACAGGAGATAGGAGACAGGAAACAGGAGACAGGAAACAGGAGACAGGAGACAGGAAACAGGAGACAGGAAACAGGAGACAGGAGACAGGAAGCAGGAGACAGGAGACAGGAGACAGGAAACAGGAGACAGGAAACAGGAAACAGGAGACAGGAAACAGGAAACAGGAGATAGGAGACAGGAAACAGGAGACAGGAAACAGGAGACAGGAGACAGGAAACAGGAAACAGGGAAAAGAAAACAGGAAACAGGAGACAGGAGACAGGAAACAGGAGACAGGAAACAGGAGACAGGAGACAGGAAGCAGGAGACAGGAGACAGGAAACAGGAGACAGGATACAGGAAACAGGAGACAGGAAACAGGAAACAGGAGACAGGAGACAGGAAACAGGAGACAGGAAACAGGAGACAGGAAACAGGTGACAGGAAACAGGAAATAGGAGACAGGAAACAGGAAACAGGAGACAGGAAACAGGAGACAGGAAACAGGAAATAGGAGACAGGAGACAGGAAACAGGAGACAGGAGACAGGAAACAGGAGACAGGAAACAGGAGACAGGAGACAGGAAGCAGGAGACAGGAGACAGGAGACAGGAAACAGGAGACAGGAAACAGGAAACAGGAGACAGGAAACAGGAAACAGGAGATAGGAGACAGGAAACAGGAGACAGGAGACAGGAGACAGGAGACAGGAAACAGGAGACAGGAAACAGGAGACAGGAGACAGGAAGCAGGAGACAGGAGACAGGAGACAGGAAACAGGAGACAGGAAACAGGAAACAGGAGACAGGAAACAGGAAACAGGAGATAGGAGACAGGAAACAGGAGACAGGAAACAGGAGACAGGAAACAGGAAACAGGGAAAAGAAAACAGGAAACAGGAGACAGGAAACAGGGAACAGGAAACAGGAAACAGGGAAAAGGAAACAGGAAACAGGAGACAGGAAACAGGAAACAGGAGACAGGAAGCAGGAGACAGGAAACAGGAGACAGGAGACAGGAAACAGGAGTCAGGAAACAGGAAACAGGAGACAGGAAACAGGAAACAGGAGATAGGAGGCAGGAAACAGGAGACAGGAAACAGGAGACAGGAAACAGGAGACAGGAAACTGGAGACAGGAGACAGGAAACAGGAGACAGGAAACGGGAAACAGGAGACAGGAAACAGAAAACAGGAGACAGGAAACAGGAGACAGGAAACAGGAGACAGAAAACAGGAGACAGGAAACAGGAAACAGGAGACAGGAACCAGGAGACAGGAGACAGGAAACAGGAGACAGGAAACAGGAAACAGGAAATAGGAGACAGGAAACAGGAAACAGGAGACAGGAAACAGGAAACAGGAAACAGGAGACAGGAGACAGGAAACAGGAACCAGGAGACAGGAAACAGGAAACAGGAAACAGGGGACAGGAGACAGGAAACAGGAAACTGGAACCAGGAGACAGGAAACAGGAAACTGGAACCAGGAGACAGGAAACAGGAAACAGGAAACAGGGGACAGGAGACAGGAGACAGGAGACAGGAAACAGGAACCAGGAGACAGGAGACAGGAAACAGGAAACAGGAGACAGGAGACAGGAAACAGGAAGCAGGAGACAGGAGACAGGAGACAGGAGACAGGAAACAGGAAACAGGAGACAGGAAACAGGAAACAGGAGACAGGAAACAGGAGACAGGAGACAGGAAACAGGAGACAGGAGACAGGAAACAGGAGACAGGAGACAGGAAACAGGAAACAGGAGACAGGAAACAGGAAACAGGAACCAATGACTACCAAAATAAGCACTGCTGATTTTATTTGCAGCTTTTGAAGTTTGAGTCTCAACAATAATAAAAATAATCTGAGCACTTCCAACAATCAGTCGTGACCTAACACCCTTTCAGAATAAGACTTCCTGTGGGAGCCCGGTGTTCCCGTTGCTGACCTAACACCCTTTCAGAATAAGACTTCCTGTGGGAGCCCGGTGTTCCTGTTGCTGACCTAACACCCTTTCAGAATAAGACTTCCTGTGGGAGCCCGGTGTTCCCGTTGCTGACCTAACACCCTTTCAGAATAAGACTTCCTGTCGGAGCCTGGTGTTCCCGTTGTTGACCTAACACCCTTTCAGAATAAGACTTCCTGTCGGAGCCTGGTGTTCCCGTTGCTGACCTAACACCCTTTCAGAATAAGACTTCCTGTCGGAGCCTGGTGTTCCCGTTGCTGCCCTAACACCCTTTCAGAATAAGACTTCCTGTCGGAGCTTGGTGTTCCCGTTGTTTGAACAGAGTTTTTAAAAACATCATCTTTGACCTTTGACCTCTTTCTAACTGAGCACAGAGCTGATCCTGATCCTGATCCTGATCCTGATCCTGATCCTGACCCTGATCCTGATCCTGATCCTGATCCTGGTCCTGGTCCTGGTCCTGATCTTGGTCCTGATCCTGATCCTTCACATGTTTTAGACCTTGGTTCTGTTTGGACCCAGAACTCTTATTTTGAAAGGGTGTTAGGTCACTGGACAGACGGACAATAACGATAGAAAGTACAGAGTAGTATTCGTTAAACGGTCGCCATGGTGACGGCGTGAGGATGGAGGAGGCAGCCGGGCGGAACAAACAGGAAGTGACAGAACACGGACACGCAGCTTTAACATCACACAGTTAGCATGTTGTGCTAAAAGGCTATTGTTGTCTCACACACACACACACACACACACACACACACACACACACACACACACACACACACACACACACACACACACACACACTGGTCCATTATCAGATGGTAAATAATCGATGACTTCACTTTAGAGTCTTTCTCTTGAGCCGGGCGATCGAGGTTCAACATGAATAAAACAGGAGCCTCTCTCTCTGACTGACAGGAAGCTCTGATTTACAGGGATTTTCAAATTAAAGGACACGCAGTTCAGTGTGGGGCCTCTGTCCTGCAGGTTTTAGGTTCCTCTGCTCCTGGGGGCCTCTGTCCTGCAGGTTTTAGGTTCCTCTGCTCCTGGGGGCCTCTGTCCTGCAGGTTTTAGGTTCCTCTCTGCTCCTGGGGGCCTCTGTCCTGCAGGTTTTAGTCTCTCTGCTCCTGGGGGCCTCTGTCCTGCAGGTTTTAGTCTCTCTCTGCTCCTGGGGGCCTCTGTCCTGCAGGTTTTAGTCTCTCTCTGCTCCTGGGGGCCTCTGTCCTGCAGGTTTTAGGTTCCTCTCTGCTCCTGGGGGCCTCTGTCCTGCAGGTTTTAGGTTCTCTCTGCTCCTGGGGGCCTCTGTCCTGCAGGTTTTAGGTTCTCTCTGCTCCTGGGGGCCTCTGTCCTGCAGGTTTTAGGTTC
>NC_139843.1:337999-340499 GCF_963691815.1 Echiichthys vipera
GTGTGTGTGTGTGTGTGTGTGTGTGTGTCACAGCTGTCAGAGTCTGATATGGGCCCCCAGGGGCCTCATGGCCCTAATGAGGCTGTTTGATGATTAAGTGGACTCAAAGCTCTTAACTGCTCTCTCTCTCTCTGTGTGTGTGTGTGTGTGTGTGTGTGTGTGTGTGTGTGTGTGTGTGTGTGTGTGTGTGTGTGTGTGTGTGTGTGTGTGTGTGTGTGTGTGTGTGTGTGTGTGTGTGTGTGTGTGTGTGTGTGTGTGTGTGTGTGTGTGTGTGTGTGTGTGTGTGTGTGTGTGTGTGTGTGTGTGATAAGCAGAAGTCTAAGTCTCTCCAGATGTTGTTGTAACTTAATGACACAGACAGGCTCCGCCCCTCTGCCCTGATTGGTCTGTAGCTGTTTCTCTTCTTCTGCTCCTGTACGTGTACGGGCCAATCACAGCCCTTTATCTAATGAGGGCGGGTCTAAGACGATGACTGACAGCGACAGCATCCAGTCTGCAGCTCTGTTCAGATGTTATTTCACTGAGCTAACACCGCGAGAACACATCTATGTTTCCATGGAGACAGACTTTGTTTCCATGGAGACAGACTTTGTTTCAGTGGAGACAGACTTTGTTTCCATGGAGACAGACTTTGGTTCCATGGAGACAGACTTTGTTTCTGTGGAGACAGACTTTGTTTCCATGGAGACAGACTTTGTTTCCATGGAGACAGACGTTGTTTCCATGGAGACAGACTTTGTTTCCATGGAGACAGACTTTGTTTCCATGGAGACAGACTTTGTTTCCATGGAGACAGACTTTGTTTCCGTGGAGACAGACTTTGTTTCCGTGGAGACAGACTTTGTTTCCATGGAGACAGACTTTGTTTCCGTGGAGACAGACTTTGTTTCCATGGAGACAGACTTTGTTTCCATGGAGACAGACTTTGTTTCTGTGGAGACAGACTTTGTTTCCATGGAGACAGACTTTGTTTCTGTGGAGACAGACTTTGTTTCCATGGAGACAGACTTTGTTTCCATGGAGACAGACTTTGTTTCCGTGGAGACAGACTTTGTTTCCATGGAGACAGACTTTGTTTCCATGGAGACAGACTTTGTTTCCTTGGAGACAGACTTTGTTTCCATGGAGACAGACTTTGTTTCCATGGAGACAGACTTTGTTTCCATGGAGACAGACTTTGTTTCCGTGGAGACAGACTTTGTTTCCATGGAGACAGACTTTGTTTCCATGGAGACAGACTTTGTTTCCTTGGAGACAGACTTTGTTTCCATGGAGACAGACTTTGTTTCCATGGAGACAGACTTGGTTTCCATGGAGACAGACTTTGTTTCCGTGGAGACAGACTTTGTTTCTGTGGAGACAGACTTTGTTTCCATGGAGACAGACTTTGTTTCCATGGAGACAGACTTTGTTTCCTTGGAGACAGACTTTGTTTCCTTGGAGACAGACTTTGTTTCCATGGAGACAGACTTTGTTTCCATGGAGACAGACTTGGTTTCCATGGAGACAGACTTTGTTTCCGTGGAGACAGACTTTGTTTCTGTGGAGACAGACTTTGTTTCCATGGAGACAGACTTTGTTTCCATGGAGACAGACTTTGTTTCCTTGGAGACAGACTTTGTTTCCTTGGAGACAGCCTCGCGGGCAGATATCACTTCCTGATTGATGGTGATGAATGGTGGTTGCTATGGAGACAGAGCCGTAACCAGACGATGAGATTCATCCGTCAACGTGCGGCGGTCACCGCATCCTCCAGGCCCCGAGTGTGTGTGTCAGGTTAATATGAGGCCATCTATCATGAGGAGATGTTATAATCCAACACACACACACACACATATACACACACACACAGACACACACACACACACACACACACACACACACACACACACACACACACACACACAGTGTTGGTGGCCTGGGTGGGACGAGTCCCTCAGAATGTGTGTGTGGGGCACAGTCAGCGTGCTGATGGACTCCAGCAATGATGTGAACCGCCTCAGGAATCGAACTCTGTCGGCTGCTGATGGGTGCCACGTTAGCATTAGCATTAGCATCCAGAGGAATGTACACAGCTGTTAGTGGTCTCGCATTTGTGAGGAAGATACTCGGAAGCGGCAGTTTGTGACTGCCGCTTAGCGACTTACTGCCCAGGATCCGGACCCAGCTCTCTCTTTGGGGGTACAGAGACTGGACCCCCTCAGAAGTGACCCCCTCACCCCAGACTCCCCCAGCACCTCCCACAGTATCTCCAGGGACCCGGTCATGGGCCTTCTCCAGATCCACAAAGCACATGTAGACCGGATGGGCCCACTCCCAGACCCCCTCCAGGATCCTGGAGAGTGCAGAGCTGGTCCTGGTCCAGGTCCAGGACTGGATCCACCTGGTTCCTCTTCAGTCTGAGGTTCTACAGGACCAACCTCCTTTCCAGCACCTTGGAGTCGACTTCACCAGGGAGGCTGAGGAGTGTGATCCCCCTGGAACTGGCTCACACCCTCTG
>NC_139843.1:355499-357999 GCF_963691815.1 Echiichthys vipera
CTTCCAACTGGTACCATCTTTTGTCTTCCAACTGGTACCATCTCCTGTCTTCCAACTGGTACCATCTCCTGTCTTCCAACTGGTACCATCTCCTGTCTTCCAACTGGTACCATCTCCTGTCTTCCAACTGGTACCATCTCCTTTCTTCCAACTGGTACCATCTCCTGTCTTCCAACTGGTACCATCTCCTGTCTTCCAACTGGTACCATCTCCTTTCTTCCAACTGGTACCATCCTCTGTCCTGCAACTGGTACCATCCTCTGTCTTCCAACTGGTACCATCTCCTGTCTTCCAACTGGTACCATCTCCTGTCTTCCAACTGGTACCATCTCCTTTCTTCCAACTGGTACCATCTCCTTTCTTCCAACTGGTACCATCTCCTGTCTTCCAACTGGTACCATCTCCTGTCCTGCAACTGGTACCATCCTCTGTCTTCCAACTGGTACCATCTCCTGTCTTCCAACTGGTACCATCTCCTGTCTTCCAACTGGTACCATCTCCTTTCTTCCAACTGGTACCATCTCCTGTCTTCCAACTGGTACCATCTCCTGTCGTCCAACTGGTACCATCCTCTGTCTTCCAACTGGTACCATCTTCTGTCTTCCAACTGGTACCATCTCCTGTCGTCCAACTGGTACCATCTTCTGTCTTCCAACTGGTACCATCTCCTGTCGTCCAACTGGTACCATCTCCTGTCTTCCAACTGGTACCATCTCCTCTCTTCCAACTGGTACCATCTCCTGTCTTCCAACTGGTACCATCTCCTGTCCTCCAACTGGTACCATCTCCTGTCGTCCAACTGGTACCATCTCCTGTCCTCCAACTGGTACCATCTCCTGTCCTCCAACTGGTACCATCCTCTGTCTTCCAACTGGTACCATCTCCTTTCTTCCAACTGGTACCATCTCCTGTCTTCCAACTGGTACCATCTCCTGTCCTCCAACTGGTACCATCTCCTGTCCTCCAACTGGTACCATCCTCTGTCTTCCAACTGGTACCATCTCCTTTCTTCCAACTGGTACCATCTCCTGTCGTCCAACTGGTACCATCTCCTGTCGTCCAACTGGTACCATCTCCTGTCTTCCAACTGGTACCATCTCCTGTCTTCGAACTGGTACCATCTCCTGTCTTCCAACTGGTACCATCCTCTGTCTTCCAACTGGTACCATCTCCTGTCCTCCAACTGGTACCATCTCCTGTCTTCCAACTGGTACCATCTCCTGTCTTCCAACTGGTACCATCCTCTGTCTTCCAACTGGTACCATCCCCCGTCGTCCAACTGGTACCATCTCCTGTCTTCCAACTGGTACCATCTCCTGTCCTCCAACTGGTACCATCTCCTGTCTTCCAACTGGTACCATCTCCTGTCTTCCAACTGGTACCATCTCCTGTCTTCCAACTGGTACCATCTCCTGTCTTCCAACTGGTACCATCCTCTGTCTTCCAACTGGTACCATCTCCTGTCTTCCAACTGGTACCATCTCCTGTCCTCCAACTGGTACCATCTCCAGTCTTCCAACTGGTACCATTTCCTGTCTTCCAACACACATTCAGTGACACACACTTTCAGACACACACACACGTTCGTGTGGTCGGACCCTCGTTAAACCTCATAAATTTCTCGTTGAACTCTTCTGATGCAGCTCGTTGACTTTACTGTGATTTAACCTCTAAACTCTTTTACCTTTTATTCTTAAGCTTTTATTCTTAAGCTTTTATTCTGAAGCTTTTATTCTTAAGCTTTTATTCTGAATCTTTTATTTTGATAGCCTCTCTCTTGAAGCATCCAAACGCAGGCGGTTGGAAGCTGAACTTTGTTTCCAGCAGGAGGAACACGTGACGCAGAGTTTCTGTAACATGTTTAAACGTTTGTGTTTGAGAGTCTGACGAGGAGCAGCAGGTGCGTTCACAGGATCAGAGAGCAGCGCGCACTCTGACACCTGATTGGCTGCTGTTACAACAGGTTAATCTCATCACACACACACACACACACACACACACATACACACACACACACACACACACACACTCACTTTTCCAGCTGGATGGAGGAACATCCGCTCATTAGCTCCGACAGGCTGTGAATCTGTGAAACTGGTGACATTTCACAGCCGGCCTGGTTTGCATGGAGAGCGTGTTTGATCTGACACGCGTGAACACGCCTGAACGCACCACAGGTGGAGACAGAGTCAATAAGAGAGGTTACACCTGCTCATTAAACATGACACACACACACAGACACACACACACACACACACACACACACACACACATACACACACACACACACACACACACACACTCACTCTGAGTTCATCAGATTAAATCAGCAGAACGGCTGAAGTCACAAAACCACTTTAATAAACGTGTTTCATTGTGTTTTCTTCTCTTTAAGCTAAGCTAACAGTCTTTGTGCTAAGCTAACAGTTTTTGTGCTAAGCTCACAGTCTTTGTGCTAAGCTCACAGTCTTTGTGCTAAGCTAAGACTCTTTGAGCTAAG
>NC_139843.1:362999-365499 GCF_963691815.1 Echiichthys vipera
GAGAGAGGGGGGGGAGAGGGGGAGAGAGGGGGAGAGGGATGAGGGGGGGAGGGGGGGGGGGGATGAGAGGGGAGAGAGAGGGGGGAGGGAGAGGGGGGGCGGTTAACAGAGTGGAGATGTGAGAAAAGAAGAAATGGAGGAAGAGTCTTTTTTCCTCTAAAGAGTGTGTGTGTGTGTGTGTGTGTGTGTGTGTGTGTGTGTGTGTGTGTGTGTGTGTGTGTGTGTGTGTGTGAGGCAGGTCCAGAGCTCCCCCTGGTGTTCATGATCAGAACACTCACACACACACACACACACACACACACACACACACACACACACACACACACACATAACTGTAATAATCATTATTATATTACAGTTATTATAAGAATTATATGATATATTATAATAACAACAGTAACTTATTGTTGTTACTGTAATCATCACAATAATAACTGAACAATAATCACGGAGTTCTTTTGCAGCCGTTTGATTTAAACATTAAAAACATTAAAAACATTAAACATAAAACTTAAAAACATAAAACATAAACATTAAAAACATTAAAAACATTAAAAACATTAAAAACAAAGAAAACAAAACTAAATGTTTTAATATTTCATTTTTTCTTCATCAGAATGTTTTTATTGATTAAATGAAACAAACAAAGAGTCATAAATATAAAAACATCAAAGACATTTTATAATGTTTAAATGTTTTTGTCACAGTTTAAAACATAAAGTTTATTTGAATCATTTAAATAAAAACATAAAGTTTATTAAAGTAAATATTTATGAATATGATAAAAACACGTTGATTCTGTTTTTTCACGTCGTTTCATAACAAACGTTTATTCTTCTGTAAAAATCATCTTTAATAAATATAAAGTTCATATTTGATCATAAACATCAAACACTGAATAATTCATAAATGTTTTATTATTATGAAGTTAAAGATTTTAAATGTTATAATAAAAAAATCTCAGTTTAAAGAAAAAACATGTTGATTTTCATCGTTCTGCAAATTTGACTCTGATTATTGTTTTGTTTTTATGTCAAAAACAAACAAACAAACAAACACATAAAGAGCTCTTTATTTATATATAAATATAAATAAAGAGCTCTTTATTTATATATAAATATAAATAAAGAGCTCTTATTTATATAAATATAAATAAAGAGCTCTTTATTTATATAAATATAAATAAATAGCTCTTTATTTATATAAATAAAGAGCTCTTTATTTATATAAATATAAATAAAGAGCTCTTTATTTATATAAATAAAGAGCTCTTATTTATATTTATATAAATAAAGAGCTCTTTATTTATATCTATTATTTATATATAAATATAAATAAAGAGCTCTTTATTTATATAAATAAAGAGCTCTTTATTTATATTTATATAAATAAAGAGCTCTTTATTTATATAAATAAAGAGCTCTTTATTTATATAAATATAAATAAAGAGCTCTTTATTTATATAAATAAAGAGCTCTTTATTTATATTTATATAAATAAAGAGCTCTTTATTTATATCTATATATAAATAAAGAGCTCTTTATTTATTATATATAAATATAAATAAAGAGCTCTTTATTTATATAAATAAAGAGCTCTTTATTTATATTATATAAATAAAGAGCTCTTTATTTATATAAATAAAGAGCTCTTTATTTATATTTATATAAATAAAGAGCTCTTTATTTATATCTATATATAAATAAGAGAGCTCTTTATTTATTTATATATAAATATAAATAAAGAGCTCTTTATTTATATAAATAAAGAGCTCTTTATTTATATAAATATAAATCAAGAGCTCTTTATTTATATAAATAAAGAGCTCTTATTTAGATTTATATAAATAAAGAGCTCTTTATTTATATAAATATAAATAAAGAGCTCTTTATTTATATTTATATATAAATAAATAAAGAGCTCTTTATTTATATTTATATATATATAAATAAAGAGCTCTTTATTTATATTTAGATATAAATAAAGAGCTCTTTTCCTAGACTTTGAGTCTCTTCACTGTTTCTGAACCTTTCCACTGATTCATCAGAATTTCTGCTGAGTCGTTTTTTTTCCTGTTTAAAATAAAAACTCATTTCTTTACAAACGTGTGTTTGACCTGAACGCCACACGTCCTCTCCACCAATCAGAGCTCAGCGAGCGCTCTGTGAGATCCAACATGGCGGCGCTCTGAAGAGGAGAGTTTTTTTGTTTCTTCCGTCCGTTCAACACGTTCAGACTGAGCAGCAGACGGGTGGTGTTAGAGCAGACGGGTGGTTGTGAGCTGCAGACGGGTGGTGTTAGAGCTGCAGACGGTGGTGTTAGAGCAGACGGGTGGTGTTAGAGCAGACGGGTGGTGTGAGCTGCAGACGGGTGTGTGAGCTGCAGACGGGTGGTGTGAGCTGCAGACGGGTGGTGTGAGCTGCAGACGGGTGGTGTTAGAGCAGACGGGTGGTGTTAGAGCAGACGGGTGGTGTGAGAGCAGACGGGTGGTGTGAGAGCA
>NC_139843.1:374940-377440 GCF_963691815.1 Echiichthys vipera
GTGTGTGTGTGTGTGTGTGTGTGTGTGTGTGTGTGTGTGTGTGTGTGTGTGTGTGTGTGTGTCTGTGTGTGTGTGTGTGTGTGTGTGTGTGTGGCTGATTGGCCAGATGTCGGTGGATGTTCCAGAGGGACTTCCGTCCTCTGATCATTTTCTGGAACTTTCTTCTTTCATAATTAATAATTAACATAATAATTAACGACTTCACCAGTGTGTCAGAGACGTGTGGACCAGGACCAGGACCAGGACCAGGACCAGGACCAGGACCAGGACCAGGACCAGACGGAGGCGGGCCCTCCAGACCCAGAGCTTTCAGCATGTGTGGATGCAGCTCATGGATCCTGGGGCTTTGCCTCTGTGGACTTGTTTCCTTCCTCAGTGACTTCTGTCAGAGATGTTGACGATGATCCCCATCAGCCTCCAGCTCTGCCTCTACAAAAGAGGGCGTGTTGGGCCCATTCAGGACTTCCTCAGAGTCCTTCCACCGCCCCATGACCTCATCAGCTGAGGTCACCAGCGTCCCGTCCTTACTGTGAACAGCTTGGACGGTTCCCCGTGTCCCCCTCCTGAGGTCAGGGAGGCCGTTCCTCCCAATCAGCCTCTCCAGGTGTCTCCATCGTTGCCCACGTGGGCGTTGAAGTCTCCCAGCAGGACTCTGGAGTCCCCTACTGGAGCCCCATGCAGGACTCCATTCAGGGTCTCCAAGAAGGCCCCAGACTCTGAACTGCTGTTCGCTGCATCTGCACCAACAACAGTCAGAGCCCCCCCCCCCCACCACCACCCGCAGGCGTAAGGAGGCCACCCTCTGGTCCACCGGGGTCAACTCCAACACCGCGGCGCTCAGCCGGGGGTTTGAGAGTCTCCCCACACCCCCACCCGCCCGGCCCCCCACACCCTGGGCCCCTCCAGAGAAGACCAGGGTCCAGCCCCTATCCAGGAGCACGGGTCCAGATCCAGACTGTGTGTGGAGGTGAGCCCCCCCAGATCTAACTGGGAGCTCCACCTCCCTCACAAGCTCGGCTCCTTCCCCCACAGAGAGGAGACGCTCCACGTCCCCAGAGCCTCTGCTGCCCGGGTCTGGACCCCTCCAGGCCCCTCACCTCACTGCCCCCCGTGCAGCAGCGCCCCGACCCCAGAGGCTCCTCCTGTGAGTGGGGGGGCCCACAGGATGGAGTGAAGGGGGGGAGGGGCCACGTCACTTTGTCAGGGCTGTGCCCGGAAAAGGGCTCTGTGGCAAACCCGGCGAGCCCTCCCTCTGGGCCTGGCTCCAGACGGGGGCCCCGGTCTTCCTCAGGGCAGGGTCCCCCCTCGTCCTCGTCCTCGTCGTCTTTGTGAATCACTCGTTTAATAATCTTTAACGTTCGACACGAGTTTGTTTAAACGAATTCAGTGTTTTTCTGCTCAACTCAGTTTAAATTTCATTTATCAGTTTGTGTGAAGCTGCTGCTCATAGCGATAATTAACACACACACACACACACACACACACACACACACACACACACACACACACACACACACACACACACACACACACACACTGTTTTGCTGTGTGAGCAGTTTGTTGCTTCATAAATATGATTCCCTGTTTTCTCCTGATTGGCTTTTTGTGCTGCAGTGACGACCACCAGGGACTTATTGATTGATTTACTCCGACTGAACACACACACACACACACACACACACACACACACACACACACACACACACACACACAAATAATGATTTGTTCACTTGCAAAAATATAAACGCTAAATTCATATTTCCATGTTTACGGAGCCTTTTGTGTTTGTGTGTGTGTGTGTGTGTGATGTGTGTGTGTGTGTGTGTGTGTGTGTGTGTGTGTGTGTGTGTGTGTGTGTGTGTGTGTGTGTGTGTGTGTGTGTGTGTGTGTGTGTGTGTGTGTGTGTGTGTGTGTGTGTGTGAGTCTGTATGTGTCTGTGTTTCACACGTTTATAAAGTTTGGACAAACGTGTCGTGTTGCTATGAACTCTGGGTAATGGCGGTGCGGAGCGAGTCCCAGGGACGAGTCCAGGGGAGCAGAGAGGATTGTGGGTAATGGCAGGGCGGAGTGAGTCCCAGGGACGAGTCCAGGGGAGCAGAGAGGATTGTGGGGTAAGCCGTTGCGGCGTCCCGGGGTCACAGACTCGGAGCCCGAGCTCATAAAAGACAACAAACATGGCGTCTGCGTTCAGCGACCTTTTCTTTGTCCTGCGTCTGAGTGAAGGCTGAGAAAGTGCCGTGTCAGCACGCCGCCTGCTCTTTAACACGCTGCTGATTTAAACTTCCTGCGTTCCGTGCGTCTGCGTGCGTGCGTCCGTCTCTCCCGCTCTTTTATCTCCCGCTCTGAAACGACTCCTAAAGACTCCTAAAGACTTCCCACTCGACTAAATCTCCCTCTCTCCACCAACGGCGCCTCATCGCTCGCCCGCTGACATTTTGTTAGACGTCGTTAAGACCGGCGGCGCCATAAAGCAACCCGAGGGTGACACGTCCCGGCCTGC
>NC_139843.1:382440-384940 GCF_963691815.1 Echiichthys vipera
TTATACGACAGGACGTACTTTACGACAGGACGTACTTTACGACGGGACGTACTTTACGACAGGACGTACTTTACGACAGGACGTTCTTTACGACAGGACGTTCTTTACGACAGGACGTACTTTACGACAGGACGTTCTTTAGGACGGGACGTTCTTTACGACAGGACGTACTTTAGGACGGGACGTACTTTACGACAGGACGTACTTTACGACGGGACGTGCTTTACGACGGGACGTTCTTTACGACAGGACGTTCTTTACGACGGGACGTACTTTACGACGGGACGTACTTTACGACGGGACGTACTTTAGGACGGGACGTACTTTACGACGGGACGTACTTTACGACGGGACGTACTTTACGACAGGACGTACTTTACGACGGGACGCTCTTTACGACGGGACGTACTTTACGACGGGACGTAGTTTACGACGGGACGTGCTTTACGACGGGACGTAGTTTACGACGGGACGTACTTTACGACGGGACGTTCTTTACGACGGGACGTTCTTTACGACGGGACGTTCTTTACGACGGGACGTAGTTTACGACAGGACGTACTTTACGACAGGACGTACTTTACGACAGGACGTACTTTACGACAGGACGTTCTTTACGACAGGACGTACTTTACGACAGGACGTACTTTACGACAGGACGTACTTTACGACGGGACGTACTTTACGACGGGACGTTCTTTACGACAGGACGTACTTTACAACAGGACGTACTTTACGACAGGACGTACTTTACGACGGGACGTACTTTACGACAGGACGTACTTTACGACGGGACGTACTTTACGACAGGACGTACTTTACGACAGGACGTACTTTACGACAGGACGTTCTTTACGACAGGACGTACTTTACGACGGGACGTACTTTACGACAGGACGTACTTTACGACGGGACGTACTTTACGACGGGACGTTCTTTACGACAGGACGTACTTTACGACAGGGACGTACTTTACGACAGGACGTACTTTACGACGGGACGTACTTTACGACAGGACGTTCTTTACGACAGGACGTACTTTACGACGGGACGTACTTTACGACAGGACGTACTTTACGACGGGACGTACTTTTACGACAGGACGCACTTTACGACAGGACGTACTTTACGACGGGACGTTCTTTACGACGGGACGTTCTTTAAGACAGGACGTTCTTTACGACAGGACGTTCTTTACGACCGGACGTACTTTACGACAGGACGTACTTTACGACAGGACGTACTTTACGACAGGACGTTCTTTACGACAGGACGTTCTTTACGACAGGACGTACTTTACGACAGGACGTACTTTACGACGGGACGTTCTTTACGACAGGACGTACTTTACGACGGGGCGTACTTTACGACGGGACGTACTTTACGACGGGACGTACTTTACGACGGGACATACTTTACGACGGGGCGTACTTTACGACAGGACGTACTTTACGACGGGACATACTTTACGACGGGACGTTTCTTTACGACGGGGCGTACTTTACGACAGGACGTACTTTACGACAGGACGTACTTTACGACAGGACGTACTTTACGACAGGACGTACTTTGAGACAGGACGTTCTTTACGACGGGACGTAGTTTACGACGGGACATACTTTACGACGGGGCGTACTTTACGACAGGGCGTACTTTACGACGGACGTACTTTACGACAGGACGTTCTTTACGACGGGACGTAGTTTACGACGGGACGTATTTTACCACAGGACGTACTTTACGACAGGACGTACTTTACGACAGGACGTACTTTGAGACAGGACGTTCTTTACGACGGGACGTTCTTTACGACAGGACGTACTTTACGACAGGACGTACTTTACGACAGGACGTACTTTACGCTGGGACGTTCTTTACGACAGGACGTACTTTACGACAGGACGTACTTTACGACAGGACGTACTTACGACACGACACTGAACTGAGAATAAAACATAACAATAAGAACATTTTAAATAATCAAGACAAAGATCAGATAAGGACGGCACGGTGGAGTGGTGGTCAGCACTGTCGCCTCACAGCGAGAGGGTTCCTGGTTTGAATCCCGGCTGGGGCCCTTCTGTGTGGAGTTTGCATGTTGTCCCCGTGTCTGCGTGGGTTTTCTCCGGGTTCTCCGGTTTCCTCCCACAGTCCAAAGACGTGCAGGTGTTGGGTTCATTGATGACTCTAAATCACCCGTAGGTGTGAATGGTTGTCTGTCTCTGTTCGTCTCTGTGTGTCCTGTGATAGACTGGCGTCCTGTCCAGGGTGGACCCGGGTCCTGTCCAGGGGGGACCCGGGTCCTGTCCGGCTCCAGCCCCCGAGACCCCGACAGGGACCAGAGGCTGAAGATGAATGAATGAACGAATGAAAAGATAAAACTTTAGAGAAATGCGACACTGAAGCTCAGAGGACCGAGACCGGAGCCCTGAGGAACTCCACAGGAGAACAAGACTGTGGAGGTTAGAACCAAACATGGACCAGGATCAGGACTCTTCAG
>NC_139843.1:387440-389940 GCF_963691815.1 Echiichthys vipera
GGACCGTGGGAGGGTCCGGGCTCTGTGGCAGAACCGTGGGAGGGTCCGGGCTCTGAGGCAGAACCGTGGGAGGGTCCGGGCTCTGTGGCAGAACCGTGGGAGGGTCCGGCTCTGTCAGGGACCGTGGGAGGGTCCGGGCTCTGAGGCAGAACCGTGGGAGGGTCCGGGCTCTGTGGCAGAACCGTGGGAGGGTCCGGGCTCTGAGGCAGAACCGTGGGAGGGTCCGGGCTCTGAGGCAGAACCGTGGGAGGGTCCGGGCTCTGTGGCAGAACCGTGGGAGGGTCCGGGCTCTGAGGCAGAACCGTGGGAGGGTCCGGGCTCTGAGGCAGAACCGTGGGAGGGTCCGGGCTCTGAGGCAGAACCGTGGGAGGGTCCGGGCTCTGAGGCAGAACCGTGGGAGGGTCCGGGCTCTGTCAGGGACCGGGTTCTAACCTCAGTCTGTGTAAAAACAGCGTCTCCGGTCTGTGACTCGGTCCAGTCGCCTCCTCTGACCATATAAGGGCATGTATGTGACGCTGGGGGGAGGGGCTTACGTCCATCTGGCTGTTTACCGAAGGTCGTCCGTGACTGACGCACCTGAAGAACTTGTCAGGTGCAGATGAGGAGCAGAGGTGCAGCCAGACCATAATACTGGGCTCAGGGCCGTTTCCACGGTGACCCCGGCTCTTTAGCACGTTACCGGGCTGGGCGCCTGAGCTGCGTGAGCGGCGGCTGCTCGGTTACCACGGCGATTATTTGGCTCATTAGTCGCGTTAATGCCGGCTCAGACGCTTAAGGAGGAACGTTCCAGCACCACTGAATATTCATGAGCTTCTTAAGGTGGACTGAATATTCATGAGCTTCTTAAGGTGGACTGAATTAAACATGAGCACAGGAAGCACACGGGCCAATCAGCAGCCAGGAGCTCACCCAGGGCTCTGATTGGCCCAGAGAGAGAGTCACTGAAGGAGACGGTTAAGTTTAGTCTAAAGGTGACGGTTAAGTTAAGACACTAAAGGAGACGGTTAAGTTTAGTCTCTAAAGGAGACGGTTAAGTTTAGTCTCTAAAGGAGACGGTTAAGTTTAGTCTCTAAAGGAGACGGTTAAGTTTAGTCTCTAAAGGAGACGGTTAAGTTTAGTCTCTAAAGGAGACGGTTAAGTTTAGTCACTAAAGGAGACGGTTAAGTTTAGTCACTAAAGGAGACGGTTAAGTTTAGACTCTAAAGGAGACGGTTAAGTTTAGTCTCTAAAGGAGACGGTTAAGTTTAGTCTCTAAAGGAGACGGTTAAGTTTAGTCACTAAAGGAGACGGTTAAGTTTAGTCTCTAAAGGAGACGGTTAAGTTTAGTCACTAAAGGAGACGGTTAAGTTTAGTCACTAAAGGAGACGGTTAAGCTTAGTCTCTAAAGGTGACGGTTAAGTTTAGTCACTAAAGGAGACGGTTAAGTTTAGTCACTAAAGGAGACGGTTAAGTTTAGTCTCTAAAGGTGACGGTTAAGTTTAGTCTCTAAAGGTGACGGTTAAGTTTAGTCACTAAAGGAGACGGTTAAGTTTAGTCTCTAAAGGAGACGGTTAAGTTTAGACACTAAAGGTGACGGTTAAGTTTAGTCTCTAAAGGAGACAGTTAAGTTTAGTCTCTAAAGGAGACGGTTAAGTTTAGTCTCTAAAGGAGACGGTTAAGTTTAGTCTCTAAAGGAGACGGTTAAGTTTAGTCTCTAAAGGAGACGGTTAAGTTTAGTCACTAAAGGAGACGGTTAAGTTTAGTCACTAAAGGAGACGGTTAAGTTTAGTCTCTAAAGGAGACGGTTAAGTTTAGTCTCTAAAGGAGACGGTTAAGTTTAGTCTCTAAAGGAGACTGTTAAGTTTAGTCTCTAAAGGAGACGGTTAAGTTTAGTCACTAAAGGAGACGGTTAAGTTTAGATGACTAAAGGAGACGGTTAAGTTTAGTCACTAAAGGAGACGGTTAAGTTTAGTCACTAAAGGAGACGGTTAAGTTTAGACACTAAAGGAGACGGTTAAGTTTAGTCACTAAAGGAGACGGTTAAGTTTAGTCTCTAAAGGAGACGGTTAAGTTTAGTCTCTAAAGGAGACGGTTAAGTTTAGTCACTAAAGGAGACGGTTAAGTTTAGCCACTAAAGGAGACGGTTAAGTTTAGTCTCTAAAGGAGACGGTTAAGTTTAGTCACTTAAGGCGACGGTTAAGTTTAGTCACTAAAGGTGACGGTTAAGTTTAGTCACTAAAGGAGACGGTTAAGTTTAGTCACTAAAGTAGACGGTTAAGTTTAGTCACTAAAGGAGACGGTTAAGTTTAGTCTCTAAAGGTGACGGTTAAGTTTAGTCACTAAAGGAGACGGTTAAGTTTAGTCACTAAAGGAGACGGTTAAGTTTAGACACTAAAGGAGACGGTTAAGTTTAGTCACTAAAGTAGACGGTTAAGTTTAGTCACTTAAGGAGACGGTTAAGTTTAGACACTAAAGGAGACGGTTAAGTTTAGTCACTAAAGGAGACGGTTAAGTTTAGTCA
>NC_139843.1:397440-402440 GCF_963691815.1 Echiichthys vipera
AACGCCAAACGCCAAACGCCTGAAGACGCCTGAACGCCGCCCGTGACGGTGACGAGCTCAGGACTCTTCCTGTCTGTGCTTAAGGTCGACACGACAGGAGTGTAAATCTATATTACACCTGTGTGTGTGTGTGTGTGTGTGTGTGTGTGTGTGTGTGTGTGTGTGTGTGTGTGTGTGTGTGTGTGTGTGTGTGTGTGTGTGTGTGTGTGTGTGTGTGTGTGTGTGTGTGTGTGTGTCATTAGCGGTGCCCTGAAGACATTAACGAGGTCCATAAAAAGAAAAAATTAACGTTTTAATGTGCGGTGGTCATCACACAGCCGGTGTGTGTGTGTGTGTGTGTGTGTGCGTGTGTGTGTGTGTGTGTGCGGGGGTGTGTCCGGAGGCTGGTCAGTTTGTCTCGTTAATGACCCCTCCCACCTTAGCGAGCTAACGAGCTAATAACGAGAGCTCGTTAGCTCGGACGGAGCTCAGCCAATAAAACACTGTGACTGTAACGACCACACCTGCTGTAACCACGGCGACCAGTGTGAGCAGGTGGGGGGGGGGGGGGCTGTCAATCATCTTTCATGTTTAATCATCGCTGATTAAAAACACTGTTGTCGTCTGAGGAACATGTGGTCGCTGCTGCACTGATCCCTGATTGGTGCAGAGGTTGACCTGTTGACCTGTGTTGACACCAGGCAGCCAATCAGAGCGCAGGACTTTTATTGTGAAGGACTGAAGTTTGGTCCAGGATGTTTGGACAACATTGATGGACCTTTATTGTGAAGGACTGAACTATGTTAATGTGGACGCCCAGCAGCTCCAGAGTTCACGGTGAGGAGGTCGTGGCGTCCGATCTTGGTTTGAGAGGTTGAAGCGTCCTTGAGCTGTAAGTCGTTCACGAGGACGTCCTTCAACCGGACCATCGACCCACGTCCTTCAACCGGACGATCGACCCACGTCCTTCATCCCGACGATCGACCCACGTCCTTCATCCAGACGATCGACCCACGTCCTTCATCCAGACGATCGACCCACGTCCTTCATCCCCGACGACCGACCCACGTCCTTCATCCCCGACAATCGACCCACGTCCTTCATCCAGACGACCGACCCACGTCCTTCATCCCCGACAATCGACCCACGTCCTTCATCCAGACGATCGACCCACGTCCTTCATCCCCGACGATCGACCCACGTCCTTCATCCCCGACGATCGACCCACGTCCTTCATCCCCGACGATCGACCCACGTCCTTCATCCCCGACGATCGACCCACGTCCTTCATCCAGACGATCGACCCACGTCCTTCATCCCCGACGATCGACCCACGTCCTTCATCCCGACGATCGACCCACGTCCTTCATCCAGACGATCGACCCACGTCCTTCATCCAGACGATCGACCCACGTCCTTCAACCAGATGATCGACCCGCGTCCTTCATCCAGACGATCGACCCACGTCCTTCATCCAGACGATCGACCCACGTCCTTCATCCAGACGATCGACCCACGTCCTTCATCCCGACGAGCGACCCGCGTCCTTCATCCAGACGATCGACCCACGTCCTTCATCCAGACGATCGACCCACGTCCTTCATCCCCGACGATCGACTCACGTCCTTCATCCCGACGATCGACCCACGTCCTTCATCCCAGACGATCGACCCACGTCCTTCATCCCGACGATCGACCCACGTCCTTCATCCCGACGATCGACCCACGTCCTTCAACCAGATGATCGACCCACGTCCTTCATCCAGACGATCGACCCACGTCCTTCAAGCTCGATCGACCCACGTCCTTCATCCAGACGATCGACTCACGTCCTTCATCCAGACGATCGACCCACATCCTTCATCCAGACGATCGACCCGCGTCCTTCATCCCGACGATCGACCCACGTCCTTCATCCCGACGATCGACCCACGTCCTTCAACCAGATGATCGACCCACGTCCTTCATCCAGACGATCGACCCACGTCCTTCAAGCTCGATCGACCCACGTCCTTCATCCAGACGATCGACTCACGTCCTTCATCCAGACGATCGACCCACATCCTTCATCCAGACGATCGACCCGCGTCCTTCATCCAGACGACCGACCCACGTCCTTCAACCAGACGATCGACCCACGTCCTTCATCCAGACGATCGACCCACGTCCTTCATCAAGACGATCGACCCACGTCCTTCATCCCGACGATCGACCCACGTCCTTCATCCTTACGATCGACCCACGTCCTTCATCCCGACGATCGACCCACGTCCTTCATCCAGACGATCGACCCACGTCCTTCATCCAGACGATCGACCCACGTCCTTCACCCCGACGACCGACCCACGTCCTTCAACCAGACGATCGACCCACGTCCTTCATCCCGACGATCGACCCGCGTCCTTCACCCCGACGACCGACCCACGTCCTTCAACCAGACGATCGACCCACGTCCTTCATCCCGACGATCGACCCACGTCCTTCATCCAGACGATCGACCCACGTCCTTCATCCAGACGATCGACCCACGTCCTTCATCCAGACGATCGACCCACGTCCTTCATCCCGACGATCGACCCACGTCCTTCATCCAGACGATCAACCCACGTCCTTCATCCAGACGATCGACCCACGTCCTTCATCCAGACGATCGACCCACGTCCTTCATCCAGACGAGCGACCCGCGTCCTTCATCCCGACGATCGACCCGCGTCCTTCATCCCGACGATCGACCCACGTCCTTCATCCAGACGAGCGACCCGCGTCCTTCATCCAGACGATCGACACAGGTCCTTCATCCAGACGATCGACCCACGTCCTTCATCCAGACGATCGACCCACGTCCTTCATCCAGACGATCGACCCACGTCCTTCATCCCGACGATCGACCCGCGTCCTTCATCCAGACGATCGACCCACGTCCTTCATCCAGACGATCGACCCACGTCCTTCATCCCGACGATCGACCCGCGTCCTTCATCCAGACGATCGACCCACGTCCTTCATCCAGACGATCGTCCCACTTCCTTCATCCAGACGATCGACCCACGTCCTTCAACCAGACGATCGACCCACGTCCTTCATCCCCGACGATCGACCCACGTCCTTCATCCCGACGATCGACCCGCGTCCTTCATCCAGACGACCGACCCACGTCCTTCATCCCGACGATCGTCCCACGTCCTTCAACCAGACGATCGACCCACGTCCTTCATCCCGACGATCGTCCCACGTCCTTCAACCAGACGATCGACCCACGTCCTTCATCCAGACGATCGACCCACGTCCTTCATCCCAGACGATCGACCCACGTCCTTCATCCAGACGATCGACCCACGTCCTTCATCCAGACGATCGACCCACGTCCTTCATCCAGACGATCGACCACCGTCCTTCATCCCCAACGATCGACCCACTTCCTTCATCCAGACGATCGACCCACGTCCTTCATCCAGACGATCGACCCACGTCCTTCAACCCGATGATCGACCCACGTCCTTCATCCCGACGATCGACCCACGACCTTCATCCAGACGATCGACCCACGTCCTTCATCCAGACGATCGACCACCGTCCTTCATCCCCAACGACCGACCCACGTCCTTCATCCAGACGATCGACCCACGTCCTTCATCCAGACGATCGACCACCGTCCTTCATCCCCAACGATCGACCCACGTCCTTCATCCAGACGATCGACCCACGTCCTTCAACCCAATGATCGACCCACGTCCTTCATCCAGACGATCGACCCACGTCCTTCATCCAAAAGTTCGGTTTCAGAAACACCCCAGTTCCTGTGGACGAGGCCTAAGAAGTAAGATTCACAAACCCCAGGGAGCCTGGAACTTTGCCTAGACAGGTACACGAGGCACCCCTCTGGAGCCTGCCCTGGGAGGGGAGTGTCTGGTGGCCGGGCCTTGACCCACGGGACCAGGGAGTGAGGATCCTCAGGAGCCCTAGGCTGAGCACCGCTGTCTCCCAGTTCTCCAGGGGAACGAGAGGGTTGCCTCGATGTGAGTGTGAGGATCAGGAGGACAGGCCTGGTCATGGATCATAATGAACTCTAAGGACAGGGTGGTTCATGAGTGCACCTGGAACCAGGACCCTGGTGCCGTATCATCAGATCTGTAGTCTGGGGACAGCCTTCAGAGACGAGGAGCTCAGACATCTGGAGGAGCTGCTGTCTGTTATGTTCAAAGGGTTGAGTTGTTGAGGTTTTCTGCGTGCGTCCAGCTGGTCGGAGACCTGAGGTAGAACCGAGGGAGACCCAAGGTAGACCCCAGGTAGACCTGAGGTAGACCCGAGGGAGACCCAGAACACGCTGGAGAGCTTATACACCTCGTGTGGCCCGGGTGCCCCTCTTGGAGCCCCTGGACGGGCAGGAAACATGGATCCTCTGCTCAGCTGCTGCACCAGGACCCTGATGAGAGCTGCTGTAATCAGGTGTGTAAGCGTGCGAGTGCGCGGCGAGCAGCAGCAGCTTCCTGTTTCTTCTGATCGTTCGAATCAAAGAAGAAGAGATGAATAAAAGATCAAAGCTGAGGTGAGTTAAAATTTAAACATTTACCTTCATTATTATTATTATTCGTGGACATAATGTGATCAGAAATGTAATCCCACACTCAGACGGTTCATTAACCGCGGTTACCACGGTAACCATGGTTACGGCCCCCGTCGAACCAACGCGAGAGACGAGAAACAACGGCGGAGGTTTTAATGAAGCGTGCATAATAAAAAAACACGATCGTAAGAAGCTCGACTCAAAGGAGAAGAAGTTCTGTTCTGTTCTGGACCACGGGCCCAGTCAGGACCGGGTCCAGGATCCGTCCAGGACCAGAGGAGCTTCAGTTCAGGACCTGCTGAGACTCTGATGAGGTCCTGGGCGGTCCCCAGAAAAACCTGGCTGAAACAGTTTAGTTCAGCTCGGTTCTGACCCGGTTGAGTCTTGGTTCTGACCCGGTTCAGGCCGGTGGTCGTGTTGTCGTGACTCTCAGCCGTTAAAGTTCAACTCTTTTTTT
>NC_139843.1:417440-449940 GCF_963691815.1 Echiichthys vipera
GTCTTTACCAAACCATAACATGACTTTACCAAACTATAACATGTCTTTACCAAACCATGACATGTCTTTACCAAACTCTAACATGACTTTACCAAACCATAACATGTCTTTACCAAACAATAACATGTCTTTACCAAACTATAACATGACTTTACCAAACCATAACATGACTTTACCAAACTATAACATGACTTTACCAAACTATAACATGACTTTACCAAACTATAACATGACTTTACCAAACTATAACATGACTTTACCAAACTATAACATGACTTTACCAAACCATAACATGACTTTACCAAACCATAACATGACTTTACCAAACCATAACATGACTTTACCAAACTATAACATGTCTTTACCAAACTATAACATGACTTTACCAAACTATAACATGACTTTACCAAAGTATAACATGTCTTTACCAAACTATAACATGTCTTTACCAAACTATAACATGACTTTACCAAACTATGACATGACTTTACCAAACCATAACATGACTTTACCAAACTATGACATGACTTTACCAAACAATAACATGTCTTTACCAAACCATAACATGTCTTTACCAAACCATAACATGTCTTTACCAAACCATTACATGTCTTTACCAAACTATAACACGACTTTACCAAACTTTACCGGTTCTGTCTGCCCCAAACCGGTTCTGTCTGCCCCAAACCAGCTCTTTCTGCCCCAAACCTGCTCTGTCTGCCCCAAACCGGCTCTTTCTGCCCCAAACCAGCTCTATCTGCCCCAAACCAGCTCTGTCTGCCCAAAACCGGTTCTTTCTGCCCCAAACCAGCTCTTTCTGCCCCAAACCGGTTCTTTCCGTCCCAAACCGGTTCTTTCTGCCCCAAACCGGCTCTATCTGCCCCAAACCAGCTCTTTCTGCCCCAAACCAGCTCTATCTGCCCCAAACCTGCTCTGTCTGCCCCAAACCGGTTCTTTCTGCCCCAAACCAGCTCTCTTTCTGCCCCAAACCGGTTCTTTCTGCCCCAAACCGGTTCTTTCTGCCCCAAGTCGGTTCTTTCTGCCCCAAACCGGTTCTGTCTGCCCCAAACCGGTTCTTTCTGCCCCAAACCGGTTCTGTCCCCCCAAAACCAGCTCTTTCTGCACCAAACCGTTTTTTTCTGCCCCACACCGGCTCTTTCTGCCCCAAACCGGTTCTTTCTGCCCCAAACCGGCTCTTTCCGCCCTAAACCGGTTCTGTCTGCCCCAAACCTGCTCTTTCTGCCCAAAACCGGTTCTGTCTCCCCCAAACCAGCTCTTTCTGCCCCTAACCAGCTCTGTCTGCCCCAAACCGGTTCTGTCTGCCCCAAACCAGCTCTTTCTGCCCCAAGCCTGCTCTTTCTGCCCCAAACCAGCTCTTTCCGCCCTAAACCGGTTCTGTCTGCCCCAAACCGGATCTGTGTGCCCCAAACCAGTTCTTTCGGCCCCAAACCGGTTCTGTCTGCCCCAAACCAGCTCTGTCTTCCCCAAACCGGTTCTTTCTGCCCCAAACCGGCTCTATCTGCCCTAAACCGGTTCTTTCTGCCCCAAACCGGCTCTTTCCGCCCTAAACCGGTTCTGTATGCCCCAAACCGGTTCTTTTCGCCCTAAACCGGTTCTGGCTGCCCCAAACCGGTTCTTTCTGCCCCAAACCGGTTCTGTCCGCCCCAAACCGGTTCTGTCTGCCCCAAACCGGTTCTTTCTGCCTCAAACCGGTTCTTTCTGCCCCAAACCGGTTCTGTCTGCCCCAAACCGGTTCTTTTTGCCCAAAACCGGTTCTTTCTGCCTCAAACCGGTTCTTTCTTCCTCAAACCGGTTCTTTCTGCCTCAAACCGGTTCTTTCTGCCTCAAACCGGTTCTTTCTGCCCAAAACCGGTTCTTTCTGCCCCAAACCAGCTCTTTCCGCCCTAAACCGGTTCTGTCTGCCCCAAACCGGATCTGTGTGCCCCAAACCAGTTCTTTCGGCCCCAAACCGGTTCTGTCTGCCCCAAACCAGCTCTGTCTTCCCCAAACCGGTTCTTTCTGCCCCAAACCGGTTCTTTCTGCCCCAAACCAGCTCTTTCCGCCCTAAACCGGTTCTGTCTGCCCCAAACCGGATCTGTGTGCCCCAAACCAGTTCTTTCGGCCCCAAACCGGTTCTGTCTGCCCCAAACCAGCTCTGTCTTCCCCAAACCGGCTCTATCTGCCCTAAACAGGTTCTTTCTGCCCCAAACCGGTTCTTTCCGCCCTAAACCGGTTTTGTCTGCCCCAAACCGGTTCTTTCCGCCCTAAACCGGTTTTGTCTGCCCCAAACCGGTTCTTTCTGCCCCAAACCGGTTCTGTCTGCCCCAAACCGGTTCTGTCTGCCCCAAACCAGCTCTTTTTGCCCAAAACCGGTTCTTTTTGCCCCAAACCGGTTCTGTATGCCCCAAACCGGCTCTTTTTGCCCAAAACCGGTTCTTTCTGTCTCAAACTGGTTCTTTCTGCATCAAACCGGTTCATTCTGCCTCAGACCGGTTCTGTCTGCCCCAAACCGGTTCTTTCTTCCTCAAACCGGTTCTTTCTGCCTCAAACCGGTTCTTTCTGCCTCATACCGGTTCTTTCTGCCCCAAACCAGCCCTATCTGCCCTAAACCGGTTCTGTCTGCCCCGAACCGGTTCTGTCTGCCCCAAACCGGTTCTTTCTGCCTCAAACCGGTTCTTTCTGCAATAAACCGGTTCTTTCTGCTACAAACCGGTTGTTTCTGCCTCAAACCGGCTCTTTCTGCCTCAAACCGGTTTTTTCTGCCTCAAACCGGCTCTTTCTGCCTCAAACCGGTTCTTTCTGCAGTAAACCGGTTCTTTCTGCTTCAAACCGGTTCTTTCTGCCTCGAACCGGTTCTTTCTGCAATAAACCGGTTCTTTCTGCCTCAAACCGGTTCTTTCTGCCCCAAACCGGTTCTTTCTGCAATAAACCGGTTCTTTCTGCCTCAAACCGGTTCTTTCTGCAATAAACCGGTTCTTTCTGCCCCAAACCGGTTCTTTCTGCCTCAAACCGGCTCTTTCTGCCTCAAACTGGTTCTTTCTTCTTCAAACCGGTTCTTTCTTCCTCAAACTGGTTCTTTCTGCAATACACCGGTTTTACGCCCCAAACCGGTTCTTTCTGCAATAAACCGGTTCTTTCTGCCTCAAACCGGTTCTTTCTGCCCCAAACCGGTTCCTTCTGCCTCAAACTGGTTCTTTCTTCTTCAAACCGGTTCTTTCTTCCTCAAACCGGTTCTTTCTGCAATAAACCGGTTCTTTCTGCCTCAAACCGGTTCTTTCTGCCCCAAACCGGTTCCTTCTGCCTCAAACCGGTTCTTTCTGCAATAAACCGGTTCTTTCTAACTTAAACTGGTTCTATCTGCCTCAAACTGGTTCTTTCTGCTACAAACCGGTTGTTTCTGCCTCAAACCGGCTCTTTCTGCCTCAAACCGGTTCTTTCTGCCTCGAACCGGTTCTTTCTGCAATAAACCGGTTCTTTCTGCCTCAAACCGGTTCTTTCTGCCCCAAACCGGTTCTTTCTGCAATAAACCGGTTCTTTCTGCTTCAAACCGGTTCTTTCTGCCTCAAACCGGTTCTTTCTGCAATAAACCGGCTCTTTATGCCTCAAACCGGCTCTTTCTGCCCCAAACCGGTTCTTTCTGCCTCAAACCGGTTCTTTCTGCCTCAAACCGGCTCTTTCTGTCTTAAACCGGTTCCTTCTGCAATAAACTGGTTATTTCTGCACCTAACCGGTTCTTTTTGCAATAAACCGACTCTTTCAGCTTCAAACCGGTTCTTTTTGCTTCAAACTGGCTCTTTCTGTTTCAAACCGGCTCTTTCTGCCTCAAACTGGTTCTTTCTGCCTCAAACCGGCTCTTTCTGACTCTTTCTGCTTTAAACCGGCTCTTTCTGCTTCAAACCGGCTCTTTCTGGTTCTTTCTGTTTCAAACCAGCTCTTTCTGGTTCTTTCTGCTTCAAACCGGCTCTTTCTGGTTCTTTCTGCCTTAAACCGGTTCTTTCTGCCTCAAATTGGCTCTTTCTGGTTCTTTCTGCTTCAAACCGGTTCTTTCTGCTTCAAACCGGCTCTTTCTGGTTCTTTCTGCTTCAAACCGGCTCTTTCTGCTTCAAACCGGCTCTTTCTGGTTCTTTCTGCCTCAAATTGGCTCTTTCTGGTTCTTTCTGCTTCAAACTGGTCCTTTCTGCTTCAAACCGGCTCTTTCTAGTTCTTTCTGCCTCAAATTGGCTCTTTCTGGTTCTTTCTGCTTCAAACCGGTTCTATCTGCTTCAAACCGGCTCTTTCTGGTTCTTTCTGCTTCAAACTGGCTCTTTCTGGTTCTTTCTGCTTCAAACCGGTTCTTTCTGCTTCAAACTGGCTCTTTCTGGTTCTTTCTGCTTCAAACCGGCTCTTTCCGGTTCTTTCTGCTTCAAACCGGCTCTTTCTGGTTCTTTCTTCTTCAAACCGGCTCTTTCTGGTTCTTTCTGCTTCAAACCGGCTCTTTCTGGTTCTTTCTGCTTCAAACCGGCTCTTTCTGGTTCTTTCTGCTTCAAACCGGCTCTTTCTGGTTCTTTCTGCTTCAAACCGGCTCTTTCTGGTTCTTTCTGCCTCAAACCGGCTCTTTCTGCCTCAAACCGGTTCTTTCTGCCCCAAACCGGTTCTTTCTGCCTCAAACCGGTTCTTTCTGCCCCAAACCGGTTCTTTCTGGTTCTTTCTGCTTCAAACCGGTTCTTTCTGCCTCAAACCGGCTCCTTCTGGTTCTTTCTGCCTCAAACCGGCTCTTTCTGGTTCTTTCTGCTTCAAACCGGCTCTTTCTGGTTCTTTCTGCTTCAAACCGGCTCTTTCTAGTTCTTTCTGCCTCAAACCAGCTCTTTCTGCCTCAAACTGGCTCTTTCTGGTTCTTTCTGCTTCAAACCAGCTCTTTCCGGTTCTTTCTGCTTCAAACCGGCTCAATCTGGTTCTTTCTGCTTCAAACCGGCTCAATCTGGTTCTTTCTGCTTCAAACCGGCTCTTTCCGGTTCTTTCTGCTTCAAACCGGCTCAATCTGGTTCTTTCTGCTTCAAACCAGCTCTTTCTGGTTCTTTCTGCTTCAAACCGGCTCTTTCTAGTTCTTTCTGCCTCAAACTGGCTCTTTCCGGTTCTTTCTGCCTCAAACTGGCTCTTTCTGGTTCTTTCTTCTTCAAACCGGTTCTTTCTTCCTCAAACCGGTTCTTTCTGCAATAAACCGGTTCTTTCTGCCTCAAACCGGTTCTTTCTGCCCCAAACCGGTTCCTTCTGCCTCAAACCGGTTCTTTCTGCAATAAACCGGTTCTTTCTAACTTAAACTGGTTCTTTCTGCTACAAACCGGTTGTTTCTGCCTCAAACCGGCTCTTTCTGCCTCAAACCGGTTCTTTCTGCCTCGAACCGGTTCTTTCTGCAATAAACCGGTTCTTTCTGCCTCAAACCGGTTCTTTCTGCCCCAAACCGGTTCTTTCTGCAATAAACCGGTTCTTTCTGCTTCAAACCGGTTCTTTCTGCCTCAAACCGGTTCTTTCTGCAATAAACCGGCTCTTTATGCCTCAAACCGGCTCTTTCTGCCCCAAACCGGTTCTTTCTGCCTCAAACCGGTTCTTTCTGCCTCAAACCGGTTCTTTCTGCCTCAAACCGGCTCTTTCTGTCTTAAACCGGTTCCTTCTGCAATAAACTGGTTATTTCTGCACCTAACCGGTTCTTTTTGCAATAAACCGACTCTTTCAGCTTCAAACCGGTTCTTTTTGCTTCAAACTGGCTCTTTCTGTTTCAAACCGGCTCTTTCTGCCTCAAACTGGTTCTTTCTGCCTCAAACCGGCTCTTTCTGACTCTTTCTGCTTTAAACCGGCTCTTTCTGCTTCAAACCGGCTCTTTCTGGTTCTTTCTGTTTCAAACCAGCTCTTTCTGGTTCTTTCTGCTTCAAACCGGCTCTTTCTGGTTCTTTCTGCCTTAAACCGGTTCTTTCTGCCTCAAATTGGCTCTTTCTGGTTCTTTCTGCTTCAAACCGGTTCTTTCTGCTTCAAACCGGCTCTTTCTGGTTCTTTCTGCTTCAAACCGGCTCTTTCTGCTTCAAACCGGCTCTTTCTGGTTCTTTCTGCTTCAAATCGGTTCTTTCTGCTTCAAACCGGCTCTTTCTAGTTCTTTCTGCCTCAAATTGGCTCTTTCTGGTTCTTTCTGCTTCAAACCGGTTCTATCTGCTTCAAACCGGCTCTTTCTGGTTCTTTCTGCTTCAAACCGGCTCTTTCCGGTTCTTTCTGCTTCAAACCGGCTCTTTCTGGTTCTTTCTGCTTCAAACCGGCTCTTTCTGGTTCTTTCTGCTTCAAACCGGCTCTTTCTGGTTCTTTCTGCTTCAAACCGGCTCTTTCTGGTTCTTTCTGCCTCAAACCGGCTCTTTCTGCCTCAAACCGGTTCTTTCTGCCCCAAACCAGTTCTTTCTGCCTCAAACCGGTTCTTTCTGCCCCAAACCGGTTCTTTCTGGTTCTTTCTGCTTCAAACCGGTTCTTTCTGCCTCAAACCGGCTCCTTCTGGTTCTTTCTGCCTCAAATCGGCTCTTTCTGGTTCTTTCTGCTTCAAACCGGCTCTTTCTAGTTCTTTCTGCCTCAAACCGGCTCCTTCTGGTTCTTTCTGCCTCAAATCGGCTCTTTCTGGTTCTTTCTGCTTCAAACCGGCTCTTTCTAGTTCTTTCTGCCTCAAACTGGCTCTTTCTGGTTCTTTCTGCTTCAAACCAGCTCTTTCCGGTTCTTTCTGCTTCAAACCGGCTCAATCTGGTTCTTTCTGCTTCAAACCGGCTCAATCTGGTTCTTTCTGCTTCAAACCGGCTCTTTCCGGTTCTTTCTGCTTCAAACCGGCTCAATCTGGTTCTTTCTGCTTCAAACCAGCTCTTTCCGGTTCTTTCTGCTTCAAACCGGCTCAATCTGGTTCTTTCTGCTTCAAACCGGCTCTTTCTAGTTCTTTCTGCCTCAAACTGGCTCTTTCTGGTTCTTTCTGCTTCAAACCAGCTCTTTCCGGTTCTTTCTGCCTCAAACTGGCTCTTTCTGGTTCTTTCTGCTTCAAACCGGCTCTTTCTGGTTCTTTCTGCTTCAAACCGGCTCTTTCTGGTTCTTTCTGCTTCAAACCGGCTCTTTCTGGTTCTTTCTGCTTCAAACCGGCTCTTTCTGGTTCTTTCTGCTTCAAACCGGCTCTTTCTGGTTCTTTCTGCTTCAAACCGGCTCAATCTGGTTCTTTCTGCTTCAAACCGGCTCTTTCTGGTTCTTTCTGCTTCAAACCGGCTCAATCTGGTTCAAACCAGTTATTTCTGCCTCAAACCGGCTCTTTCTGGTTCTTTCTGCCTTAAACCGGCTCTTTCTGCTTCAAACCGGCTCTTTCTGGTTCTTTCTGCCTTAAACCGGCTCTTTCTGCTTCAAACCGGCTCTTTCTGGTTCTTTCTGCCTTAAACCGGCTCTTTCTGCTTCAAACCGGCTCTTTCTGGTTCTTTCTGCTTCAAACCGGCTCTTTCTGGTTCTTTCTGCCTCAAACTGGCTCTTTCTGCCTCAAACCGGTTCTTTCTGCCCCAAACCGGTTCTATCTGGTTCTTTCTGCTTCAAACCGGTTCTTTCTGCCTCAAACCGGCTCTTTCTGGCTCTTTCTGCCTCAAACCGGTTCTTTCTGCCTCAAACCGGCTCTTTCTGGCTCTTTCTGCCTCAAACCGGCTCTTTCTGCTTCAAACCGGCTCTTTCTGGTTCTTTCTGCCTTAAACCGGCTCTTTCTGCTTCAAACCGGCTCTTTCTGGTTCTTTCTGCCTTAAACCGGCTCTTTCTGCTTCAAACCGGCTCTTTCTGGTTCTTTCTGCTTCAAACCGGCTCTTTCTGGTTCTTTCTGCCTCAAACTGGCTCTTTCTGCCTCAAACCGGTTCTTTCTGCCCCAAACCGGTTCTATCTGGTTCTTTCTGCTTCAAACCGGTTCTTTCTGCCTCAAACCGGCTCTTTCTGGCTCTTTCTGCCTCAAACCGGTTCTTTCTGCCTCAAACTGGCTCTTTCCGGTTCTTTCTGCCTCAAACTGGCTCTTTCTGGTTCTTTCTGCTTCAAACCGGCTCAATCTGGTTCTTTCTGCTTCAAACCGGCTCAATCTGGTTCTTTCTGCTTCAAACCGGCTCTTTCCGGTTCTTTCTGCTTCAAACCGGCTCAATCTGGTTCTTTCTGCTTCAAACCAGCTCTTTCCGGTTCTTTCTGCTTCAAACCGGCTCAATCTGGTTCTTTCTGCTTCAAACCGGCTCTTTCTAGTTCTTTCTGCCTCAAACTGGCTCTTTCTGGTTCTTTCTGCTTCAAACCAGCTCTTTCCGGTTCTTTCTGCCTCAAACTGGCTCTTTCTGGTTCTTTCTGCTTCAAACCGGCTCTTTCTGGTTCTTTCTGCTTCAAACCGGCTCTTTCTGGTTCTTTCTGCTTCAAACCGGCTCTTTCTGGTTCTTTCTGCTTCAAACCGGCTCTTTCTGGTTCTTTCTGCTTCAAACCGGCTCTTTCTGGTTCTTTCTGCTTCAAACCGGCTCAATCTGGTTCTTTCTGCTTCAAACCGGCTCTTTCTGGTTCTTTCTGCTTCAAACCGGCTCAATCTGGTTCAAACCAGTTATTTCTGCCTCAAACCGGCTCTTTCTGGTTCTTTCTGCCTTAAACCGGCTCTTTCTGCTTCAAACCGGCTCTTTCTGGTTCTTTCTGCCTTAAACCGGCTCTTTCTGCTTCAAACCGGCTCTTTCTGGTTCTTTCTGCCTTAAACCGGCTCTTTCTGCTTCAAACCGGCTCTTTCTGGTTCTTTCTGCTTCAAACCGGCTCTTTCTGGTTCTTTCTGCCTCAAACTGGCTCTTTCTGCCTCAAACCGGTTCTTTCTGCCCCAAACCGGTTCTATCTGGTTCTTTCTGCTTCAAACCGGTTCTTTCTGCCTCAAACCGGCTCTTTCTGGCTCTTTCTGCCTCAAACCGGTTCTTTCTGCCTCAAACCGGCTCTTTCTGGCTCTTTCTGCCTCAAACCGGCTCTTTCTGCTTCAAACCGGCTCTTTCTGGTTCTTTCTGCCTTAAACCGGCTCTTTCTGCTTCAAACCGGCTCTTTCTGGTTCTTTCTGCTTCAAACCGGCTCTTTCTGGTTCTTTCTGCCTCAAACTGGCTCTTTCTGCCTCAAACCGGTTCTTTCTGCCCCAAACCGGTTCTATCTGGTTCTTTCTGCTTCAAACCGGTTCTTTCTGCCTCAAACCGGCTCTTTCTGGCTCTTTCTGCCTCAAACCGGTTCTTTCTGCCTCAAACTGGCTCTTTCCGGTTCTTTCTGCCTCAAACTGGCTCTTTCTGGTTCTTTCTGCTTCAAACCGGCTCTTTCTGGTTCTTTCTGCTTCAAACCGGCTCTTTCCGCCCCCCCCCTCTCACCCCCGCCCCCCCTCGCTGTTTAAAACTGTCGTGGTCTCAAACGTGTTCCTGTTTAACCTACTTCCTGTTTCCTGTGATGCGTTCAGGGACACTTCAATCACATCCTGGGCCAGTGAAGACGATGTCCCGCTCTCCGGCTGCTCCTCGTCCAATGGGATGTCCCTCCAGCTGGATGATGTCACCACCTCTGAACGGACCAATCAGGCGCTTCCTCTGTGATTAAAGTCTTGTAAAATTCCACCGTGGTGCGTTTAAGGACCTCCGGGTTGTGATTAACTCTGTTTTCTCCAGTGTCCTTGAACACACCATCGTTTGGACTCCGCAGGAACGTTTAAGCCCCGCCCCTCTCTGCCTCTCCGTCCAATCACACAGCCTTCCTCCTGCTGGCGTCTGATTGGCTCCCGTGTTCTGTCCTGAGCTGTGATTGGACACCAAAGTGCTGACTCGTGTTAGCGTAGCTCGCGGCTAACGCTGTTTGTAAAAACCGCTGAATGGTTAAAATCATGTTTATATTTTTATATCGTGACGTTTTTATGACTGAATGTTTCTGATGACATCATCATCATCGGACCAATCAGAGCGCAGCATTTGCACCTCAGACTGATTTCAAAATAAAAGCTTTGACTGAACTCAGTTTCCTGTTTGGTTCCAAAATAAAACGCAGAAAGTTTCAGAAACTTTATTAAATTTAAAAAAACATGAAAAACTAAAAATTTTGTTTCTGAAAATGAAAAATAAAGAAGCTCCGCCCCCTCAGCTGTCAATCACTCCGGTTTGGATCTCTTGGCTGCAGGAGCGTCACCTGTTTACAAACAACAACAACAACAACTGTTTACAAACAACAAACAAACACCTGTTTACAAACAACAACAAACAAACAACACCTGTTTACAAACAACAACAAACAACTGTTTACAAACAACAACAAACAAACATCAACACCTGTTTACAAACAACAAACGGTTATAAACAAACAAAGAACAGTAAACAAACAAACTGTTATAAACAAACAAACAACAGTAAACAAACAACAGGGAAACAAACAACAGGGTTATAAACAAACAGGGTTATAAACAAACAAACAACAGGGTTATAAACAAACAACAGGGTTATAAACAAACAACAGGGAAACAAACAACAGGGTTATAAACAAACAGGGTTATAAACAAACAAACAACAGGGTTATAAACAAACAACAGGGTTATAAACAAACAACAGGGAAACAAACAACAGGGTTATAAACAAACAAACAACAGGGTTATAAACAAACAACAGGGTTATAAACAAACAACAGGGAAACAAACAAACAACAGGGAAACGAACAAACAACAGGGTTATAAACAAACAACAGGGTTATAAACAAACAACAGGGTTATAAACAAACAACAGTAAACAAACAAACAGGGTTATAAACAAACAACAGGGTTATAAACAAACAACAGGGTTATAAACAAACAAACAGGGTTATAAACAAACAAACAGGGTTATAAACAAACAACAGGAAAACAAACAAACAGGGTTATAAACAAACAAACAACAGGGTTATAAACAAACAACAGGAAAACAAACAAACAGGGTTATAAACAAACAAACAGGGTTATAAACAAACAACAGGGTTATAAACAAACAAACAGGGTTATAAACAAACAACAGGGTTATAAACAAACAACAGGGTTATAAACAAACAACAGGGTTATAAACAAACAACAGGGTTATAAACAAACAACAGTAAACAAACAAACAACAGGGAAACAAACAAACAACAGTAAACAAACAACAGGGTTATAAACAAACAACAGTAAACAAACAAACAACAGGGTTATAAACAAACAAACAGTAAACAGACGCACCGTCCTCCTGCTGAAGCGTGCGGACGATCCCAAACGCCGTCTTCCTGGTTTCTGACAAAAAAACATTCAGATGAAAATATTTTAAAGGTATTTATTTAAATAACAACAACAACAATAAACAACAACAAACAACAGTTTTACCTGCGTGAACGACGACGGAGCGACAGGTGGACGACACGGCGTCTTTAGCGTCTGCGTCTGATAAACCGAACAACAACCCTCTGAGGACGAGGTCAGGACAACAACAACAACAACAACAACCCTCTGAGGACGAGGTCAGGACAACAACAACAACATAAACAACAACCCTCTGAGGACGAGGTCAGGACAACAACAACAACAACAACAACATAAACAACCCTCTGAGGACGAGGTCAGGACAACAACAACAACAACAACCCTCTGAGGACGAGGTCAGGACAACAACAACAACCCTCTGAGGACGAGGTCAGGACAACAACAACAACAACAACCCTCTGAGGACGAGGTCAGGACAACAACAACAACCCTCTGAGGACGGGGTCAGGACAACAACAACAACAACCCTCTGAGGACGGGGTCAGGACAACAACAACAACAACCCTCTGAGGACGAGGTCAGGACAACAACAACAACCCTCTGAGGACGAGGTCAGGACAACAACAACAACAACAACCCTCTGAGGACGAGGTCAGGACAACAACAACAAACAACAACAACAACAACCCTCTGAGGACGAGGTCAGGACAACAACAACAACAACAACAACCCTCTGAGGACGAGGTCAGGGGCCTGTTTCACAAAGCAGGTTTAGTGAAAACTCTGAGTCTGTTAACCCTGAAATGAGGGAAACTCTGAGTTTTCCGTTTCACAAAGAGAGCTAACTCAAACCAGAGACAGAGGGGTAACTCTAGCCTGTTTCACAGAGAGAGCTAACTCAAACCAGAGACAGAGGGGTAACTCTAGCCTGTTTCACAGAGAGAGCTAACTCAAACCAGAGACAGAGGGGTAACTCTAGCCTGTTTCACAGAGAGAGCTAACTCAAACCAGAGACAGAGGGGTAACTCTAGCCTGTTTCACAGAGAGAGAGCTAACTCAAACCAGAGACAGGGGGGTAACTCTAGCCTGTTTCACAGAGAGAGCTAACTCAAACCAGAGACAGAGGGGTAACTCTAGCCTGTTTCACAGAGAGAGCTAACTCAAACCAGAGACAGAGGGGTGACTCTAGCCTGTTTCACAGAGAGAGCTAACTCAAACCAGAGACAGAGGGGTAACTCTAGCCTGTTTCACAGAGAGAGCTAACTCAAACCAGAGACAGAGGGGTGACTCTAGCCTGTTTCACAGAGAGAGCTAACTCAAACCAGAGACAGAGGGGTAACTCTAGCCTGTTTCACAGAGAGAGCTAACTCAAACCAGAGACAGAGGGGTAACTCTAGCCTGTTTCACAGAGAGAGCTAACTCAAACCAGAGACAGAGGGGTAACTCTAGCCTGTTTCACAGAGAGAGCTAACTCAAACCAGAGACAGAGGGGTAACTCTAGCCTGTTTCACAGAGAGAGCTAACTCAAACCAGAGACAGAGGGGTAACTCTAGCCTGTTTCACAGAGAGAGCTAACTCAAACCAGAGACAGAGGGGTAACTCTAGCCTGTTTCACAGAGAGAGCTAACTCAAACCAGAGACAGAGGGGTGACTCTAGCCTGTTTCACAGAGAGAGCTAACTCAAACCAGAGACAGAGGGGTAACTCTAGCCTGTTTCACAGAGAGAGCTAACTCAAACCAGAGACAGAGGGGTAACTCTAGCCTGTTTCACAGAGAGAGCTAACTCAAACCAGAGACAGAGGGGTAACTCTAGCCTGTTTCACAGAGAGAGCTAACTCAAACCAGAGACAGAGGGGTAACTCTAGCCTGTTTCACAGAGAGAGCTAACTCAAACCAGAGACAGAGGGGTAACTCTAGCCTGTTTCACAGAGAGAGCTAACTCAAACCAGAGAGAGAGGGGTAACTCTAGCCTGTTTCACAGAGAGAACTAACTCAAACCAGAGACAGAGGGGTAACTCTAGCCTGTTTCACAGAGAGAGCTAACTCAAACCAGAGACAGAGGGGTAACTCTAGCCTGTTTCACAGAGAGAGCTAACTCAAACCAGAGACAGAGGGGTAACTCTAGCCTGTTTCACAGAGAGAGCTAACTCAAACCAGAGACAGAGGGGTAACTCTAGCCTGTTTCACAGAGAGAGCTAACTCAAACCAGAGACAGAGGGGTAACTCTAGCCTGTTTCACAGAGAGAGCTAACTCAAACCAGAGACAGGGGGGTAACTCTAGCCTGTTTCACAGAGAGAGCTAACTCAAACCAGAGACAGAGGGGTAACTCTAGCCTGTTTCACAGAGAGAGAGCTAACTCAAACCAGAGACAGAGGGGTAACTCTAGCCTGTTTCACACAGAGAGAGCTAACTCAAACCAGAGACAGAGGGGTAACTCTAGCCTGTTTCACAGAGAGAGAGCTAACTCAAACCAGAGACAGAGGGGTAACTCTAGCCTGTTTCACAGAGAGAGAGCTAACTCAAACCAGAGACAGAGGGGTAACTCTAGCCTGTTTCACAGAGAGAGCTAACTCAAACCAGAGACAGAGGGGTAACTCTAGCCTGTTTCACAGAGAGAGAGCTAACTCAAACCAGAGACAGGGGGGTAACTCTAGCCTGTTTCACAGAGAGAGCTAACTCAAACCAGAGACAGAGGGGTAACTCTAGCCTGTTTCACAGAGAGAGCTAACTCAAACCAGAGACAGAGGGGTAACTCTAGCCTGTTTCACAGAGAGAGAGCTAACTCAAACCAGAGACAGAGGGGTAACTCTAGCCTGTTTCACACAGAGAGAGCTAACTCAAACCAGAGACAGAGGGGTAACTCTAGCCTGTTTCACAGAGAGAGCTAACTCAAACCAGAGACAGGGGGGTAACTCTAGCCTGTTTCACAGAGAGAGCTAACTCAAACCAGAGACAGAGGGGTAACTCTAGCCTGTTTCACAGAGAGAGCTAACTCAAACCAGAGACAGAGGGGTAACTCTAGCCTGTTTCACACAGAGAGAGCTAACTCAAACCAGAGACAGAGGGGTAACTCTAGCCTGTTTCACAGAGAGAGCTAACTCAAACCAGAGACAGAGGGGTAACTCTAGCCTGTTTCACAGAGAGAGCTAACTCAAACCAGAGACAGAGGGGTAACTCTAGCCTGTTTCACAGAGAGAGGTAACTCAAACCAGAGACAGAGGGGTAACTCTAGCCTGTTTCACAGAGAGAGCTAACTCAAACCAGAGACAGAGGGGTAACTCTAGCCTGTTTCACAGAGAGAGCTAACTCAAACCAGAGACAGAGGGGTAACTCTAGCCTGTTTCACAGAGAGAGCTAACTCAAACCAGAGACAGAGGGTAACTCTAGCCTGTTTCACAGAGAGAGCTAACTCAAACCAGAGACAGAGGGGTAACTCTAGCCTGTTTCACAGAGAGAGCTAACTCAAACCAGAGACAGAGGGGTAACTCTAGCCTGTTTCACAGAGAGAGCTAACTCAAACCAGAGACAGAGGGGTGACTCTAGCCTGTTTCACAGAGAGAGCTAACTCAAACCAGAGACAGAGGGGTAACTCTAGCCTGTTTCACAGAGAGAGCTAACTCAAACCAGAGACAGAGGGGTAACTCTAGCCTGTTTCACAGAGAGAGCTAACTCAAACCAGAGAGAGAGGGGTAACTCTAGCCTGTTTCACAGAGAGAGCTAACTCAAACCAGAGACAGAGGGGTAACTCTAGCCTGTTTCACAGAGAGAGCTAACTCAAACCAGAGACAGAGGGGTAACTCTAGCCTGTTTCACAGAGAGAGCTAACTCAAACCAGAGACAGAGGGGTAACTCTAGCCTGTTTCACAGAGAGAGCTAACTCAAACCAGAGACAGAGGGGTAACTCTGTCTCGGGTGAGTTTTGGCGAAGTATAGTTCTGCTGTAGTTCCGTCTGTTCTTTCAGAAAATCACTGCAAACATCAGACATTAGAAGTTATATCAGGTGGTGAATATTTACACTACCATGGCGTGTCATTTTGATAACGATCCCGGGAATGAAGGTGACGCATTTCGCAAAGAGAATTAAATATTGGTCGGGAGATGATTATCAGACCGCTCATAGACGTCCTTAATATACTGCAGCCATAATTACAACATGAATGAAATGGATCTTTTGAGCAAGTTGAATGTATTTGACTCAGCGTTTCTAAATATAATCCCAGCTTTTCTTGCAATTCATAGGTTCAAAAGTGTGTGCTTTTAAACTACTCCTATAGGTGGAAACAACAGCCTTCTGATCCAGAATATCACCTATAATGCGAGGGGGCTGAATAAAACACAGTTTCATGTCACAGTCCATCTCACCCCTCCTTACATTTCCAACATTAACAGCCAGTCATGCTTTCATATCACAGCAGATATTCTGTTGCGCTGCGTTTTTTTTGCAAATGGGAGTTTTTTATACAACATTGATATGTTGTATAAAAAACAGCCACTTACGGTAATATTTACTTTACGATGTAAAATGAGGCGTCACCATGAGACTGTGCTGAGGTTTTACCTGTTTGAAAAATGTTTTTATGTTTCATCTTAAGCTGCGCTTCTCCCCCGCGGGGTTGCACTTAAATGAAATAAATTAATAGGCTCCCACTCATGCAGTTTCCCCTGTGATATTACTGTGATTACAACAGGACTACATTTAAACTTATGCACTGAGCGTTGCCATGGTGATATTACTGTGATTGCAACTGGACTACATTTAAACTTACGCACTGAGCGTTGCCATGGTGATATTACTGTGATTACAACAGGACTACATTTAAACTTATGCACTGAGCGTTGCCATGGTGATATTACTGTGATTGCAACAGGACTACATTTAAACTTACGCACTGAGCGTTGCCATGGTGATATTACTGTGATTACAACTGGACTACATTTAAACTTATGCACTGAGCGTTGCCATGGTGATATTACTGTGATTGCAACAGGACTACATTTAAACTTACGCACTGAGCGTTGCCATGGTGATATTACTGTGATTGCAACTGGACTACATTTAAACTTATGCACTGAGCGTTGCCATGGTGATATTACTGTGATTGCAACAGGACTACATTTAAACTTATGCACTGAGCGTTGCCATGGTGATATTACTGTGATTGCAACTGGACTACATTTAAACTTACGCACTGAGCGTTGCCATGGTGATATTACTGTGATTACAACTGGACTACATTTAAACTTATGCACTGAGCGTTGCCATGGTGATATTACTGTGATTGCAACTGGACTACATTTAAACTTATGCACTGAGCGTTGCCATGGTGATATTACTGTGATTACAACTGGACTACATTTAAACTTACGCACTGACCCGAGCCGCAATGTCCTCCAGCACCGTCTCCCTCTCTTTTGCTGCTGCAGCGGTGTAAACCTGCTCAAACTCTCCGTATGAGCGCATTAATGTTTCCATTTCCAGTTGTAGCGTAGCCCTTCGCTTCCCCGTTGCCATGGTGACTCGTCGAATCAGGGCTCCATTGATGCTGTCTTTTTTTACTTGTGGTGCACGCGCTTAACTCCAGGTCAAACTACTCTGAGCTGATCAACCGAACGCAAATCTGCTGTTCTGGAACCGAAAACTCAGAGTTTCCTATCTCAGAGTAGATCAACTCAGAGTTCAGGGTTAAACTCAGAGTTTCCTATCTCAGAGTAGATCAACTCAGAGTTCAGGGTTAGACTCAGAGTTTCCTATCTCAGAGTAGATCAACTCAGAGTTCAGGGTTAGACTCAGAGTTTCCTATCTCAGAGTAGATCAACTCAGAGTTCAGGGTTAAACTCAGAGTTTCCTATCTCAGAGTAGATCAACTCAGAGTTCAGGGTTAAACTCAGAGTTTCCTATCTCAGAGTAGATCAACTCAGAGTTCAGGGTTAAACTCAGAGTTTCCTATCTCAGAGTAGATCAACTCAGAGTTCAGGGTTAAACTCAGAGTTTCCTATCTCAGAGTAGATCAACTCAGAGTTCAGGGTTAAACTCAGAGTTTCCTATCTCAGAGTAGATCAACTCAGAGTTCAGGGTTAAACTCAGAGTTTCCTATCTCAGAGTAGATCAACTCAGAGTTCAGGGTTAGACTCAGAGTTTCCTATCTCAGAGTAGATCAACTCAGAGTTCAGGGTTAAACTCAGAGTTTCCTATCTCAGAGTAGATCAACTCAGAGTTCAGGGTTAGACTCAGAGTTTCCTATCTCAGAGTAGATCAACTCAGAGTTCAGGGTTAGACTCAGAGTTTCCTATCTCAGAGTAGATCAACTCAGAGTTCAGGGTTAAACTCAGAGTTTCCTATCTCAGAGTAGATCAACTCAGAGTTCAGGGTTAGACTCAGAGTTTCCTATCTCAGAGTAGATCAACTCAGAGTTCAGGGTTAGACTCAGAGTTTTTTGAACCTGCTTTGTGAAACAGGCCCCAGGACGACAACAACAACATAAACAACACAAACAACAACAACAAACACAAACAGGAAGTGCGGCGACTGCTCTGAGCCAATCAGAAGGATACAGGTTGGTGATGTCATAGGGCCCTCTGAGCTCCAGAGGCTGAAACACAAACGTTGTTATTGTTGTTGTTGTTTACTCATAAATAAACGTTGTTGTTGTTGTTGTTGTTTACCTTCTCGGCTGCACTCGACAGGATCACGCTCTGAAAGACACAAACACACGGGTGAGCGATGACGTCAGCGTGACGTCACAGTGACATCACAGCGAGGACGCACCCTCCCTCTGCAGTTCTCCGTCAGCTGCACGGCGTTGGCGATGGTGTAGCGCCGCCGGGTGGCGTCTCTGACGGCCGCCGCGTACGAGACCTCGAACGCCACGCCGCGCTCCATCGCCTGAACACACACACACGTTAAAGTGATGATGACAAACAACAACAACAACAACAAACAACAACAACAAACGTGTTCTGACCCCGTTGATCGATTTCCTCTTGAAGTTGAACGGAAGTTTCTCCGTCACTGAGACGCTGATGATGTCAACGTCACTCTCCATACACGCTATCTACACACACACACACACACACACACACACACACACACACACACACACACACACACACACACACACACACACACACACACACACACACACACACACACACACACACACACACACACACACACACACACACACACACACACACACACACACACACACACACACACACACACAGAGACACACAGAGACACACACACACACACACACACACACAGAGACACACACACACACACAGAGACACACACACACACACACACACACACAGAGACACACACACACACACACACAGAGACACACACACACACACACACACACACACACACACACAGAGACACACACACACACACACAAACACGTGTAAAATAATTATTTTTCATATTTAAATATAATAAAAATATAAATGTTGTTGAATCTCACGTGGAAAAGTTTCTCTGTGGTCGGCTGAACGGCGAGGAGATCGAACCGCCGGAACTCTGGAGCGAATCTCTGAGAACACGCACACACACACACACACACACACACACACACACCCGACGCACACACACACACACACACACACACACCCGACGCACACACACACACAGACACACAGAGAGACACACACACACACGCGCGCACGCACACACGCACACACACACACACACAGAGACACACACAGACACACACACACACACACAGACACACACACACAGACAGACACACACACACACACACACACACGCACACTTAATCATCTCTACTTCATCGTTCAGATCTGAATTTCAAAATAAAAGTCTTTACTCACACAGTGGCTGGAGTCTGACGTCACCACGGTCAGTCTGTTCAGCACTCTGATTGGACGAGAGCGACCCTGACAGAGACAACAACAACACACCTGAACACACACCTACACACACCTGAACACACACCTACACACACCTGAACACACACCTACACACACCTGAACACACACATCTGGACACACACCTGAACACACACCTGAGACACACACATCTGGACACACACCTGCACACACACCTGAACACACACACACACAAACACCTGAACACACACACACTCACCTCAACACACACCTGGACAAACACACCTGACACACACACACACACCTGAACACACACCTGAACACACACACCTGAACACACACACACACACACCTGAACACACACGTCTGTTCTCACCTGAACACACACACACACACCTGAACACACACCTGAACACGCATCTGGACACGCACCTGAACACACACCTGAACACACACCTGAACACACACCTGAACACACACCTGAACACACACCTACACACACCTGAACACACACACCTGGACACACACACCTGGACACACACACCTGGACACACACACACACACCTGAACACACACACACACACCTGAACACACACCTGAACACACACCTACACACACCTGAACACACACACCTGACCACACACACACACACACCTGTTCTCACCTGGACACACACCTGATCTCACCTGAACACACACACCTGACACACACACACACACACACACACACCTGACTCACCTGAGACACACACACACACACACCTGACCACACACACACACACACACACCTGTTCTCACCTGGACACACACACCTGACACACACACACACACACACCTGACTCACCTGAACACACACACACCTGACTCACCTGAGACACACACACACACACACCCCTGACTCACCTGGACGAGGGGCAGTGGATCCATCAGTTCGCTGATCGGCGTCGGAACAGGAATCAGCTGCAAACAGGAAATAAAGAGTTCCAAAATAAAAGCTCCGGTGATGTTTGTGTTAAAAACACTGAAACAGAAAAAACCCAGGCGCCCCTGAACGCAGCACGCACCTGCTTCTTCCGGGACACAGGTGTGAACAGGTAGTTCACGGCCACGGTGGAAAAACCGACTGAAGGAGAAAAACAAACAAACAAAGAAACAAACAAACAAAGAAACACTTTTTTACTTTCTTCTGTTTGAAACTTCAGAAAAACAAAGTTCACTTTAATAATTCTTCATTTTTTCTGATTTTATTTAAAAATCATTTAAACACAAAAGTCTTTAAATGGAATAAATAAATAAAATATTTAAATAAAAACATGTGAAAATAAACAAAATGATTTTAATTCTTTAATTTATTTCTCCTCATTTCTACTTTTGTTTCATTTTTTTATTTTTGTATTGAAGTTTTTTATTGTTTGATTTATTTCTGTGATTTATTTTTTAAATTTAAGTTTTGATTTTTTCTCTTTGTTGTTTTTGTTTTTATCTTTAATTTCAGGTTTTTTAATAAACATAAACTTTATTGTTTGTTTCACATTTGTTCATAAAATATCTTCACCTGTATTTTAATAAACTTTAAATATGAACATTTAAAACTAAAAACTGACTTTAACTCATTAAATCATCAGTAAACTGTAGTTTTTATCATGAACCCGCGGTTTCCATGACAACAACACTTTAAACCTTAAACAGTCAGTTTTCTAAACGGATAAGTTTTAATATTAATGACTTTATTACTTATTAAAGTTATTATAACAATTATTATTATAATAATGAGTCCATTAGAAAGTCGCCGCGGAGCCCCGGTGCCGGACCCGGAGCCCCGGTGCTGGCGCGGTCAGGGGCCGGGGCGCAGGCACCAGGGCCCCGCAGAGAGAGCTCCGTGTTCCCGGTGAGAGACTCACGGTGAGCCGCGGTCTGGATGAGCCGCTGCAGCAGCGCGGTGTCCGGGGAGAACGGCAGGTTCAGGTCCATGAACACGGACATCTCCACGGTGCTGCTGCCGGTGCTGCGGGGACCGGAAATACGGGCTGCTAGGGACCGGAAACACGTGAAGCTGCTGCTGGGGACCGGAAACACGTGCTGTTGCTGGGGACCGGAAACACGTGCTGCTGGGGACCGGAAACACGTGAAGTTGCTGCTGTGGACCGGAAACACGTGAAGCTGCTTGCTGGAGACCGGAAACACGTGCTGCTGCCGCGGAGCCGCACGGCCTGATGGGAGTTTTTCCTGGTAAACAGCGGAAATCACTTTTATCATTTACACAATATTATTATTTTATTTATTTAAAGTCTTTATGTTCAGAACATGTTTCAAATGTTCTGTGTTAATTTAATAAATACTAAAATAATAATAATAATAATAATAAAGAGTAAACGTGTTTCTGTTGCTTCCTGCAGGGGGCGGCGTCGCTTCTGCTGCAGAATAAACAGCAGAAGAAGAAGAAGAGACGCCGCTTCCGCTTCCGCCGTCAACACAGACAGTAAAGTTCACTCATGATTTAAACTGTTTTAAAGTTCATTTATGATTTAAACTGTTTTAAAGTTCACTCATGATTTAAACTGTTTTAAAGTTCATTTATGATTTAAACTGTTTTAATCATTACTCATGATTTAAACCAAACTCCCTTGTTGTTTAACACGAACGCAAACGTTGGTGTGTGCGGGGAAACGGACAGTGATGTCATAACTCTGACGTAATTCTGGTTAAATAAACTCGTCTGTTCCTTTAAACCGGAGCCGAACTGACGAGAGGAGCCTGAAGAATCAGATGATTATTTAAAACTAATGTTTAATTATTGAAAATGTTTCTGGAAACAAAACAAAGTTTAAAATGTCACTTTTTTTAAAGGGGGTTTGGTTTTTGTGTCAAACATCCGCAACTTTATCTAACACGGGCGCGTTCTCACCTCTGCTCACTGTCTTTGTGCTAAGCTAGGCTAACAGCTCCCCTGCTCACTGTCTTTGTGCTAAGCTAGGCTAACAGCTACCCCTGTTCACTGTCTTTGTGCTAAGCTAGGCTAACAGCTCCCCTGCTCACTGTCTTTGTGCTAAGCTAGGCTAACAGCTCCCCCTGCTCACTGTCTTTGTGCTAAGCTAGGCTAACAGCTCCCCTGCTCACTGTCTTTGTGCTAAGCTAGGCTAACAGCTCCCCCTGCTCACTGTCTTTGTGCTAAGCTAGGCTAACAGCTCCCCCTGCTCACTGTCTTTGTGCTAAGCTAGGCTAACAGCTCCCCCTGCTCACTGTCTTTGTGCTAAGCTAGGCTAACAGCTCCCCTGCTCACTGTCTTTGTGCTAAGCTAGGCTAACAGCTCCCCCTGCTCACTGTCTTTGTGCTAAGCTAGGCTAACAGCTCCCCCTGCTCACTGTCTTTGTGCTAAGCTAGGCTAACAGCTCCCCCTGCTCACTGTCTTTGTGCTAAGCTAGGCTAACAGCTCCCTCTGTGTCCATTCTTTGTGCTAAGCTAGGCTAACAGCTCCCTCTGTGTCCATTCTTTGTGCTAAGCTAGGCTAACAGCTCCCTCTGTGTCCATTCTTTGTGCTAAGCTAGGCTAACAGCTCCCTCTGTGTCCAGGCTTTGTGCTAAGCTAGGCTAACAGCTCCCTCTGTATCCAGTCTTTGTGCTAAGCTAGGCTAACAGCTCCCTCTGTGTCCAGGCTTTGTGCTAAGCTAGGCTAACAGCTCCCTCTGTGTCCATTTTTTGTGCTAAGCTAGGCTAACAGCTCCCTCTCTGTCCATTCTTTGTGCTAAGCTAGACTAACAGCTCCCTCTGTGTCCATTCTTTGTGCTAAGCTAGGCTAACAGCTCCCTCTGTGTCCAGGCTTTGTGCTAAGCTAGGCTAACAGCTCCCTTTGCTCCCAGTCTTTGTGCTAAGCTAGGCTAACAGCTCCCTCTGTGTCCAGGCTTTGTGCTAAGCTAGGCTAACAGTTCCCTCTGTGTCCAGGCTTTGTGCTAAGCTAGGCTAACAGCTCCCTCTGTGTCCAGTCTTTGTGCTAAGCTAGGCTAACAGTTCCCCCTGCTAACAGTCTTTGTGCTAAGCTAGGCTAACAGTTCCCCCTGCTAACAGTCTTTGTGCTAAGCTAAGCTAACAGTTCCCCCTGCTAACAGTCTTTGTGCTAAGCTAGGCTCCAGCCCGGTGCGGTGGCGGCCATGTTGAGACGTCTGAAGCTTCCTTCTCATTGGTCGACCCGATGCTGCTCAGGCTTCGTCTCCAGGATGAGGTCCCGTAACTATGGAGACGTGATGATTGATGTTGGTTCCTGTCTGTGTCACGGCGGCGTGTGAGCAGAGGAACCGGGTTTGGGTTCCTGCTCAAACACGGCGCCGCCTCTTTGATCCTTTCAGGTTCTTGAACCGGCTGAAGGAGGACGATGACGCGTGTGACGCCGCTCTGCAGGACGCTCACGTCTTCCTGTTCCACCGTCTGGTTCCTCTGCTGCAGCACACGGAGCCGGGAACCCTCAGACCTGCAGCACTCAGAACCGCAGGTACAGAACCTCAGGACCAGAGCCTGCAGCACACAGAACCTCAGGACCAGAACCTCAGGTACAGAACCTCAGGTACAGAACCTCAGGTACAGAACCTCAGGACCAGAACCACAGGTACAGAACCTCAGGACCAGAAACTCAGGACCAGAACCTCAGGTACAGAACCTCAGGTACAGAACCTCAGGACCAGAACCTCAGGTACAGAACCTCAGGACCAGAACCTCAGATACAGAACCTCAGATACAGAACCTCAGGACCAGAACCTCAGGTACAGAACCTCAGGACCAGAACCTCAGATACAGAACCTCAGGACCAGAACCTCAGATACAGAACCTCAGGACCAGAACCTCAGGTACAGAACCTCAGGACCAGAACCACAGGTACAGAACCTCAGGACCAGAACCTCAGGTACAGAACCTCAGGACCAGAACCACAGGTACAGAACCTCAGGACCAGAACCTCAGGAACAGAACCTCAGGTACAGAACCTCAGGACCAGAACCTCAGGGACAGAACCACAGGTACAGAACCTCAGGAACAGAACCTCAGGAACAGAACATGAGGAACAGAACCACAGGTACAGAACCTCAGGGACAGAACCTCAGGAACAGAACCTCAGGACCAGAACCTCAGGAACAGAACCTCAGGAACAGAACATGAGGAACAGAACCACAGGAGCAGAACCTCAGGAGCAGAACCTCAGGTACCCTAGTTGTTGGTCCCGATGATCTCGGACCCTGATATAAACAGTTCTTGGTTCTAAGGTTCTCCTGGTTGAGAAGAACTGGTTCCAGATTAGACTCAGAACCGGCCTCAGAACTGTCTGGATGGAAAAGGAGTAACTGAGAAACAGAACCTCTGTAGAACCTTGTAGAACTCGGGGCGGGGAACCTGAACCACCTCAGGTGCGTCGTGTTCGAACCCTCCTGATCAGTGTTTTGTGTTGCAGACGTGCGGTCGATCCTGGAGAGACTGGGCTCAGACAGAACCCTGCTGAAGGAGTCGGTTCTGATCGGCTGCTCTGAACAGAACCAGGCTCAGTTCTGCCTGGACGTCGGTAAGAACACCTCCAAGTGAGTCCCTGAATGCACCGTGTGCTCCTGTGTGGGCTCAACGTGTTCTGGTGTTGCAGGAGAACTGGACCAGGCGGCAGTCGAAGAAGCGTCGGGAGGGAACTTCGTAGAACTGAGGAGAGCGTTCTTCCTTCTGACCGGAGCGGCGGCGCCCCTGGTGGCCAAGGTGGGTTCTGGTTCTGCCAGGTGGTGTTTGTGGTTGTCACAGGTCCTGACCGAGTTCTGTCCTTCAGCGTCAGGCTCTGCTGCGCTGGCATCAGACCAACAGGTAGGTACAGAACCACAGAACCACAGGTACAGAACCACAGAACCACAGGTACAGAACCTCAGAACCACAGGTACAGAACCTCAGAGCCTCAGATACAGAACCTCAGAGCCTCAGAACCCACAGGTACAGAACCTCAGAACCACAGGTACAGAACCTCAGGTACAGAACCACAGGTACAGAACCTCAGGTACAGAACCTCAGAGCCTCAGGTACAGAACCTCAGATACAGAACCTCAGGTACAAAACCTCAGAACCACAGGTACAGAACCTCAGATACAGAACCACAGAACCTCAGAACCTCAGGTACAGAACCTCAGAGCCTCAGGTACAGAACCTCAGAACCTCAGGTACAGAACCTCAGAGCCTCAGATACAGAACCTCAGGTACAGAACCTCAGAACCTCAGAGCCTCAGATACAGAACCTCAGATACAGAACCACAGAACCTCAGAGCCTCAGATACAGAACCTCAGGTACAGAACCTCAGGTACAGATCCTCAGGTACAGAACCACAGAACCTCAGGTACCATAGTTGTTGGTTCCGATGATCTCAGAGCCGGGTAAAAACAGTTCTGGTTCTGGTGTTGGTGCTCTCTGGATCCAGTTCTCCTGGAGAAGGAAAGTCGTTTGACAAAACACAAATAGAACTGGTTCCAGATTAGACTCTGAACCGGATCCTGGTTGTCAGATCCTGACCCGGTTCTGTCCTTCAGGGTCAGGCTCTGCTGCGCTGGCATCAAACCAACGGCTTCTGCAGCGCCACCGGCGGTCCAACCCACCGCAACCAGGCAGGAAGTCAGAGAGTCTGCCGCAGCTCCGGCATCGTCTACTATCCCAAGGTAACCGAGCCCACCTGACGGACCCAGACCAGGTCCAGACCAGCTGGTCTCCGGTGGTCTGGACCTGGACTGGACCGGTTCTGACGGGTGTGTCCTGGTCTTCCTCCAGATGTCTCCGGTGGTCATCGTCCTGGTGTCTGATGGGAAACGGTGTTTGTTAGGACGGCAGGCGTCCTTCCCTCGGGGGATGTACAGCGCCCTGGCCGGATTCTGTGACATGGGTCAGTCCTACCTGTCCACACACTCACCTGTCCACACACTCACCTGTCCACTGTCTCACCTGTCCACTGTCTCACCTGTCCACACACTCACCTGTCCTCAGACTCACCTGTCCTCACACTCACCTGTCCACACACTCACCTGTCCACACACTCACCTGTCCTCACACTCACCTGTCTACACACTCACCTGTCCTCACACTCACCTGTCCACAGTCTCACCTGTCCACAGACTCACCTGTCCACACACTCACCTGTCTACAGACTCACCTGTCCACACACTCACCTGTCCTCACACTCACCTGTCCTCACACTCACCTGTCCACACACTCACCTGTCCACACACTCACCTGTCCACAGTCTCACCTGTCCACACACTCACCTGTCTACAGACTCACCTGTCCACACACTCACCTGTCTACACACTCAACTGTCCTCAGACTCACCTGTCCACACGCTCACCTGTCCACAGACTCACCTGTCTACTGTCTCACCTGTCCATAGACTCACCTGTCCACACACTCACCTGTCTACACACTCACCTGTCTACTGTCTCACCTGTCCACACACTCACCTGTCTACTGTCTCACCTGTCCATAGACTCACCTGTCCACAGACTCACCTGTCCACACACTCACCTGTCCACACACTCACCTGTCCACAGTCTCACCTGTCCACAGACTCACCTGTCCTCACACTCACCTGTCCACACACTCACCTGTCTCACACTCACCTGTCCACCCACTCACCTGTCCACACTCACCTGTCCCACTGTCTCACCTGTCCACACACTCACCTGTCCAGACTCACCTGTCCTCACACTCACCTGTCCACACACTCACCTGTCCACAGTCTCACCTGTCCACACACTCACCTGTCCACACACTCACCTGTCCACAGACTCACCTGTCCACACACTCACCTGTCCACACACTCACCTGTCTACTGTCTCACCTGTCCACAGTCTCACCTGTCCACACACTCACCTGTCCACACACTCACCTGTCTACTGTCTCACCTGTCCACACACTCACCTGTCTACTGTCTCACCTGTCCACAGACTCACCTGTCCACACACTCACCTGTCCACAGTCTCACCTGTCTACAGTCTCACCTGTCTACAGACTCACCTGTCCACACGCTCACCTGTCCACAGACTCACCTGTCCACAGACTCACCTGTCCACACACTCACCTGTCCACACACTCACATGTCCACAGACTCACCTGTCCACTGACTCACCTGTCCACACACTCACCTGTCTACACGCTCACCTGTCCACACACTCACCTGTCCACAGTCTCACCTGTCCACACACTCACCTGTCCACACACTCACCTGTCTACTGTCTCACCTGTCCATAGACTCACCTGTCCACACACTCACCTGTCCACACACTCACCTGTCCACACGCTCACCTGTCCACACACTCACCTGTCTACTGTCTCACCTGTCCACACACTCACCTGTCTCTCTGTGGTCCCAGGTGAGACTGTGGAGGGACTCTGAGCAGGGAGGTGGCGGAGGAGGTGGGTCTGGAGGTCCACAGCGTCTCCTACAGCTCCTCGCAGCACTGGCCGTTTCCTCACAGCTCCTTCATGATTGGCTGCCACGCCTCTGTTAGCCCCGCCCACACTCAGGTGAGCTCAGGTGACACCTTTCAAATTAAAGGTCTTGTTGTGAACCAACTCTAATGTTCAAATATGTAAATGAGGCATTAGATAATATTTAAATATAGATACTTAGAAAGCGTGTGTTCAGTGAAGCGTAGAGGGCCGAGCGCTGAGCCCTGAGGAACGCCGGGCTCGACCTTAACGCCGCCTGTCCGTGTGTGGTGCAGTTGTCCGTGGACCGGGCGGAGCTGGAGGACGCTCGCTGGTTCAGTCTGGAGGAAATCATCTCGGCCCTGCAGCTGAAGCCGCCGCCCCGCAGAGGAGAGCCCCCCGCGCTCTGGCTCCCTCCAAGACACGCCGTCGCCAACCGCCTCATCAGAGAGTGGGTGGACCGGCGCCGCAGCGAGGAGGCCGAGTAACGGAGTCCACGGTCCAGCTGAAGGTCCCAGGGCGTCCTGAGACCACGAAGGACCGTGAATCCTGAACCAGGTTTTAGACGGAGGCGTTCGTCACAAGAAAAGCTCTTTTTAAAACAAAGAATCCACCCACGTCTGTTGTGACCTAACACCCTTTCAAAATAAGAGTTCTGGGTCCACACAAACAGAACCAAGGTCCGAACATGTGAAGAATCAGGGACAGGACCAGGATCAGGATCAGGATCAGGACCAGGACCAGGATCAGGATCAGGATCAGGACCAGGACCAGGATCAGGATCAGGATCAGGATCAGGATCAGGATCAGCTCTGTGCTCAGTTAGAAAGAGGACAAAGGTCAAAGATGATGTTTTTAAAAACTCTGTTCAGGAACTCCCACAGGAAGTCTTATTCTGAAAGGGTGTTGGGTCAACAACGGGAACACCAGGCTCCGACAGGAAGTCTTATTGTGAAAGGGTGTTAGGTCAGGAACAGGAACACCCCCCTGCTGCTCAGAAAAACCACGACAGACCTCTGCTTCAAAAAACAACTTTTATTTTTAATGTAACAAATAAAACTTTGACTGAATCTGATTCTTGTGACTTTCATAAACTGCTCACCTACAGCTGACACTCTAGGCTTTTATTTTGAAGGAGCTGTGTGTGTGTGTGTGTGGTGAAGTCGAGCTCCGCCTCCTCGCCGCTGCTCAGGGCGATGGCGGCGCGTCTCTGCAGCTCGGCGTCCAGCAGCGACGCTCCGGACACGAAACGATCCTGAAGAAACAAACACACAAGTTTGAATCTGATCAAAGATTTATGAATAAACACGTTTCAGCTTTTATTTTATATCAGTTTAATGCTTAAATATGTAAATGAGCCGTTCAATAAAGTTCAAACTGGGTGAAGTAAATTAATTAATAAATCCGTCTTGATATGAAAAATTTGATTTAAATGTTTTATTTGTATTTTATTGTTTTTTTTTTACAGATTTTTTAGTTTTGTTTCAAAGAAAAACAATTTATTATTTTTAAAAAGGTTCAAAGACGAGGAAGGGCTTTAAAAAAACAAACAATAATACTGTGAATAAATATGGCTAAATATGTATATTGGTGGTTAAATAAATAAATATATATATAATATATATATATATAATGTGTGTGTGTGTGTTTACACGTAGGACTAAGAATTAGATTCATTGATATATTTTATATTATTTAATGAATCGTATCAGATTTATTATTGTACATGTGAATAACTGATTAGATTAAAGATTAAAGAAGTGAAACTCGTTTTATTTTGTTTTTTCAGGTTTTTTCTCTTAAACTCATTTAAGTTTCTGTGGTTTTTTATTTTATTTGAAGTCGGAAATAATTCATAAAAAATATTTTTATTTTATTTATTATTGTTTTATTTCCTGTAGCGTGTTCTGAATAAATGATTTACTTATAAATAAATAAATAAAATAATATTTTATTAAAAACACCGCGGCTTCAGCCGGAAGTGCTGCAGCAGCGACGCGCCAACACCACCGAAGAAGAACAAGCACTTCCGGTGCAGATGTAAACAGGACGATCGTCCGGGACCGGGTCTTTACGGTCCGCTTCAGTCCGGGACCGGGTCTTTACAGTCCGGGACCGGGTCTAAAGAGTCCAGGACCGGGTCTTTAGGGGTCCGCTACAGTCCGGGACCGGGTCTTTACAGTCCGGGACCGGGTCTTTACGGTCCGCTACAGTCCGGGACCGGGTCTTTACGGTCCGCTACAGTCCGGGACCGGGTCTTTACGGTCCGCTACAGTCCGGGGACCGGATCTTTACAGTCCGGGACCGGGTCTTTTGGGTCCGCTACAGTCAGGGGACCGGGTCTTTTGGGTCCGCTACAGTCAGGGACCGGGTCTTTGGGGTCCGCTACAGACCGGGACCGGGTCTTCGGGGTCCGCTCCAGCCCCGGGGCCATGGCGAAGCTGGGCCCGTGCTGCAGTGTCGCGGGCTGTTCCCTCCGTCCAGGAACGAACCTCCTGTCCCAGATCAAAGTGTTCCGGTTCCCGAAAGAACCGAACCAGAGGCGGATTTGGACCGAAGCCGTGAACCGGGACAACTGGAGCCCGACGGTGAACTCCAGAGTCTGCAGCTCGCACTTCATCACAGGTCAGCGTTGGTTTATTATTGTTATTATATTATTAATATTATTATTATTGTTATTAATGTTAAGCTCACTTCATCACAGGTCAGCGTTATTATTAAGACATGTATCATTACTAATATTATCAATTATTATATTTGTTATTATTATTATTATTAAACTTCTGCTCGTGCTCGTACACGTGCGTGAGGGCGCCCTGAGAGACCTGGTCCCTGTGAGGTGCTGGTTCAGCTGCAGGGCTCTGCCCAGAGCCTCTGAGCAAATGTTCAGCTTGTGTTCCTCTGCAGCGTTTGACGTCTGTAATAACTTTATTATTATTTTAATATAAAAACATAAATATAAATTTATCTGTGGTCCTGGTGCAGGGGAGACCCTCGAAGGGACCCTCTCCACCCGGACTACGTCCCCTCACTGCTGCCCCCTCAGACCCACCAGGCCCAAAGGATCCAGAAGAGTCCAGACCACCATCAAACAGGAGGCTCCTGACGAGGTCCCCGTCTCTGAGGACCGGCCCGGGTCTGAGGACAGGCCCAGGTCCAGGTCTGAGGACAGGCCCGGGTCTGACAGCAGGTCCGGGTCCAGGTCTGAGGACCGGCCCGGGTCTGAGGACAGGCCCAGGTCTGAGGACCGGCCCAGGTCTGAGGACAGGCCCGGGTCTGACAGCAGGTCCGGGTCCAGGTCTGAGGACAGGCCCAGGTCTGAGGACCGGCCCAGGTCTGAGGTCAGGTCCATGTCTGACAGCGGGTCCAGGTCTGACAGCAGGTTCGGGTCCAGGTCTGAGGACAGGGGGGTGGGCACAGACCTGACCCTGCAGGACGTGGAGGACCTGCTGAGGGAGAACGCCGCCCTGAAGCGCTCCGTGCAGCAGCTGGAGACCCGGGTGAGGACTCTGGAGCAGAACCCGATCCAGCAGTCCGCTGTGATGGAGCTGCAGGACGACGACGACCGGGTCAGGTTCTACAGCGTCCTGCACTACTGAGACCCGGACCAGGACCCGCCAGGACCAGGACCAGGACCAGGACCCGCCAGGACCAGGACACGCCAGGACCAGGACACGCCAGGACCAGGACCCGCCAGGACCAGGACACGCCAGGACCAGGACACGCCAGGACCAGGACCCGCCAGGACCAGGACACGCCAGGACCAGGACACGCCATGACCAGGACACGCCAGGACCAGGACCCGCCTTATTGACACCAGGACCAGGACCCGGGCGTTTCGTGGTTCTACTGACTGAAGAGAACCACGACATCTGAACCTTAAATGTTTTCTTCTCTGGACAGAACCTGAGACAGAACCGGTCCTGTAGAACCATTTTAATTCAAACCGATGAACTTTGTGATGTCACAGCCACCTCGGTGATGTCACAGCCACCCCTGTGATGTCACAGCCACCTCGGTGATGTCACAGCCACCCCTGTGATGTCACAGCCACCCCTGTGACATCACAGCCACCTCGGTGACATCACAGCCACCTCGGTGACGTCACAGCCACCTCTGTGATGTCACAGCCACCTCTGTGATGTCGAAGCGACCTCTGTGACGTCACAGCGACCCCTGTGACGTCACAGATTCATGAACGCTGAATGTTTTCGTGCTGGTCGGAGTTTCGTGCCTTGTAAAGTAAAGTTTTGTGTTTGTTTGTTGTTTTGTGAAAAGTTCAAACGTATTAAACTTTATTAAGAAAAGATGAAAGCGGCGTGACGATGAGCGTGTGCGAGCGTCTTTACCTTCTTCCTGCTGCCGGGCGGAGCCACAGGGGGGTTAAAGGTCATGTCCCTGACGCTGTAGGCGTTAAACAGCTCCAGCGGAGACCTGACAGGAAGTGACCACAGACAGGAAGTGACCACAGACAGGAAGTGACCACACATAGTCAGGAAGTAAAACAAACAGACAGGAAGTGACCCGACACTGCTGCAATCATCAATACAGAAAACAAACTTAGAGAATGTAAAACAAAGTTAAATTCATGTCTCTGGAGGGATTCATCCATATTAGATAAAATATATAAAATATATATAATAAAACCAGAAACCACATCAACCTGAAACCATTGGATGAAAACAGCTTTTTGATCGAGCCTCAATGAACTTTAACTAGAATCAAACTTCTTCTTCTTCTCACACACTTTGATATTAATTAACTTCCTGTTCCCAAAGGCAGTGAAAACACACACACACACACAGACACACACAGACACACACACACACAGAGAGACACACACACACACAGAGAGACACACACACACACAGACACACACACACGTGTAAACGTACCTGCGGCTCAGCTCTACGTTCAGCGACGCCGTCCCGTCACTCGGAGCTCCGTGACTCAGATGCACCGCCAACCTCCGCACCACCGGGTGGTAATGTCTC
>NC_139843.1:453277-458277 GCF_963691815.1 Echiichthys vipera
AGCCGCACTCATCTGAAACTGTTTCTGATTGGACGACTAACGTCAACACAGCCTTCAGGAATGTGTGTGTGTGTGTGTGTGTGTGTGTGTGTGTGTGTGTGTGTGTGTGTGTGTGTGTGTGTGTGTGTGTGTGTGTGTGTGTGTGTGTGTGTGTGTGTGTGTGTGTGTGTGTGTGTGATGAACTGTAACTAAACAAGGACATGATGAAGGGCAGAGGAGAGCTGGACTCAGTCTCAGTTCGTCCTACGCCCTCCGCGTTTCCTCTCCTTACTGAGACGAAGAGGAGGAGGAGGAGGAAGAGGAGGAGGAGGAAGAGGAGGAGGAGGAGGAAGAGGAGGAGGAAGAGGAGGAGAGGAGGAGGAGGAGGAGGAGGAGAAAGAGGAGCAGGAGGAGGAGGAAGAGGAGGAGGAAGAGGAGCAGGAGGAGGAGAGGAGGAGAGGAAGAGGAGGAGGAGGAGGAAGAGGAGGAGGAGAGGAGGAGGAAGAGGAGGAGGAGGAGGAAGAGGAGGAGGAAGAGGAGGAGGAGGAGGAGGAGGAGGAGGAGGAGGAGGAGGAAGAGGAGGAGGAGGAGGAGGAGGAGGAGGAGGAGGAAGAGGAGGAGGAAGAGGAGGAGAGGAGGAGGAGGAGGAGGAGGAGAGGAGGAGAAAGAGGAGCAGGAGGAGGAGGAAGAGGAGGAGGAAGAGGAGCAGGAGGAGGAGAGGAGGAGAGGAAGAGGAGGAGGAGGAGGAAGAGAGGAAGAGAGGAGGAGAAGGAGGAAGAGGAGGAGGAAGAGGAGGAGAGGAGGAGGAGGAGGAGGAGGAGAAAGAGGAGCAGGAGGAGGAGGAAGAGGAGGAGGAAGAGGAGCAGGAGGAGGAGAGGAGGAGAGGAAGAGGAGGAGGAGGAGGAAGAGAGGAAGAGAGGAGGAGAAGGAGGAAGAGAGGAGGAGAGGAGGAGGAGGAAGAGGAAGAGAAAAGGGAAGAGGAGGAAGAGGAAGAGAAAAAGGAGGAAGAGGAGGAAGAGGAGGAAGAGGAGGAGGAAGAGGAGGAAGAGGAGGAGGACGTGGCCTTTTAAGGAGCTGTTCCTGTCGGAGGAAAGGGGGCGGGGCCTCTGCAGGAAGTGTCTCCTCCTCCTAGTGAAGTTTCCTTTTTAGGACTCTTTGTGTGGAGCTCACATTCCTCCGTCGCTCTCCCAACACTACGACTCCCATGAGCCTCAGCGGCGCTCAGCCCGGCTCCAGCTGCAGCTCTGTGGTTGGATGCTCGCCGGTGAAATGCACCCTGGGAGCTGCAGTCACTTCATGCCCCGCCCCCGGCTCGGCCTGTCGTTCCATTCATTTTCCCATGGAGGAGGCGTTAGCACCAATGTAGCTGCGTTAGCACCAATGTAGCTGCGTTAGCACCAATATAGCGGCGTTAGCACGAATGTAGCTGCGTTAGCACCAATGTAGCTGCGTTAGCACCAATGTAGCGCTGTTAGAACCAAAGTAGCAGCGTTAGCACCAATGTAGCTGCGTTAGCACCAATGTAGCTGTGTTAGCACCAATGTAGCTGCGTTAGCACCAATGTAGCTGCGTTAGCACCAATGTAGCAGGGTTTGCACCAATGTAGCAGCGTTAGCTCAAATTTCCTCTCTGACCTTAAAGTTCAACAAATTTGAACTTTGACCTTTCAAAAGCTCGACCAATGAGAGAGAAGCTTTACGTGTGACGTTTACGTTTCCTAGGGATCACAGGACACACAGAGACGAACAGAGACAGACAACCATTCACACCTACGGGTGATTTAGAGTCTTCAATGAACCGAACACCTGCACGTCTTTGGACTGTGGGAGGAAACCGGAGAACCCGGAGAAAACCCACGCACACACGGGGACAACATGCAAACTCCACACAGAAGGGATTCAAACCAGGAACCCTCTGGCTGTGAGGGGACAGAGCTAACCACTACACCACCGTGTCGCCTATTTAAATCATATTTATTATATTTAAGACGCTACAAATGAAATCCAACTTTAAAAAGTCAGAAAACTTTGTTTCTACACACGACACGTTTCCTCTCATCAGTGCTTTTATTGTGAAATTCTCTCGGTCCAAACATTAAGGACCGTCACGTCCATGAGTTCAGAGTTATGATGGTTTAATAATGCTGCAGTGATCTCTAACACCAGTCCGAGGTGCCTACATCTCCCAGAATGCCCGGCCTCCCCAGCAGCACCATACAGGGAGCTGTGTGTCGGACGGAGACACTCTTCCTCCTCTTTGTCTTTTTAAGGAGATGAACTGAAACATCATGTGACGGGAAACTGGGAGCAGCTGCCGGCAGCTCCTCTCCTCCTCTCCCATCAACACTCATCAGATCTATAAATATATGGTTTTATCTCATAACTCACAGTTTAATATCCATGATCGTTGCCTCCTGTTATTGTCTTTCCACCGCTTCAGCGTCATTTCATCCTTATTTTCACTCAGACGCTCTGAGACAAATCATCTTTACCCGCGCACCCATCACGCCCACGGGCCTGAAGACCAAAGCATGTTAGCATCACAAAAGCCTGTTAGCATCACAAAAGCATGTTAGCATCACAAAAGCATGTTAGCATCACAAAAGCCTGTTAACATAACCAAAGCATGTTAGCATCACCAAAGCATGTTAGCATCACAAAAGCATGTTAGCATAACCAAAGCATGTTAGCATCACAAAAGCATGTTAGCATCACAAAAGCATGTTAGCATCACAAAAACATGTTAGCATCACAAAAGCCTGTTAGCATCACAAAAGTATGTTAGCATAACAAGAATATGTTAGCATAACAAAAGCATGTTAGCATCACAAAAGCCTGTTAGCATCACAAACGCATGTTAGCATCACAAAAGCCTGTTAGCATCACAAAAGCCTGTTAGCATCACACAAGTATGTTAGCATAACAACTGTATGTTAGCATAACAACTGTATGTTAGCATAACAAAAGCATGTTAGCATAGCAAAAGTATGTTAACATGTCAGACGTTACTGCAGCTTTGTGTGAGTTGGTCCATGAAGAGCTGAAGCTGAGGTCAGTGTCACGGCAACGCAGTCGACCGACGCTGACGGTCAACACAGCTGCTCTTCATCACTTCATCACTTCATCACTTCATCTCTTCATCTCTTCATCATTTCATCACTTCATCTCTTCATCTCTTCATCACTTCATCTCTTCATCACTCACTCATTCAGCACCAACTGCAGCACGCTAAACCGACTTCATCACCTCCTGTGACGCCCTGAACGAAATTATGATGTTTTCATCATCATCATCATCAGCATCATCATCTTCATCATCTTCATCACCTCTTTTATTTTTTCACACTGAAATGTGAGAAAATAGGAACAGCAACGCTGCGCTGTTTATCTCGTAGGCTAACGCGTTGTTCAGTTAGCAAATCTAACACTAGCTGCTAGCTGTAGATATCTAGCTAATGTTACGATAGCAACAAATCAGTAGCATATCTGATAGTGTTGTACGAGTAGCTGCAGTATCCTATTCCAGGATATGTTTAGCCTAGCTTAGCACAAGGACAAGTAGCATGGGAATACTGCTAGCTAAACAGCTAGCATATGCAGCATTGTTTAGCTAGTCATTTATCTTCAGTTTATTAACTGAATTAATTAGAATTATGTTAGCACGTTAATAAAGTATACAACAGTTTCAACGTTAAACTAAAACTGACACTTATGTCATCAGTTTGACTCAGAGGTAGTTACATGTCGTAGCTACGGGTTATATTAGCTACATGTTGTAGTAGCTACATGTTGTAGTAGCTACACGTCGTAGTAGCTACACGTCGTAGTAGCTACACGTCGTAGTAGCTACATGTTGTAGTAGCTACATGTTATAGTAGCTACATGTTGGAGTAGCTACATGTTGTAGTAGCTACATGTTGTAGTAGCTACATGTTATAGTAGCTACATGTTGGAGTAGCTACACGTCGTAGTAGCTACATGTTGTAGTAGCTACATGTTATAGTAGCTACATGTTGTAGTAGCTACATGTCATAGTAGCTACATGTTGGAGTAGCTACATGTTGTGGTAGCTACATGTTGGAGTAGCTACATGTCGTAGTAGCTACATGTCGTAGTAGCTACATGTCGTAGTAGCTACATGTTGGAGTAGCTACATGTTATAGTAGCTACATGTTGTAGTAGCTACATGTTATAGTAGCTACATGTTGGAGTAGCTACATGTTGTAGTAGCTACATGTTGTAGCTGCATGTTGTAGTAGCTACATGTCGTAGTAGCTACATAACAACAGTAGTTAGTAGTATATTAACAATAATAATATTAATAATAATAATAATAATGAATTAAACATGAATAACATTAATAACCGTAGTTAGTATAATAATAATGAAACATTAATAACCATAATAACAGTAGTTAGTATTATAATAATAATAACATTAATAACCATAATAACAGTATTTAGTATAATAATGAAACATGAATAACCATAATAACAGTATTTAGTATAATAATAATGAAACATGAATAACATGAATAACAGTATTTAGTATAATAATAATGAAACATTAATAACCATAATAACAGTATTTAGTATTATAATAATACTGAAACATGAATAACATTAATAACAGTATTTAGTATAATAATGAAACATGCTGCTGTGAGTCGCTGTCAGCTGCATGTTTCAGGATGTTTCTCAGGAAAAAGGAGCGGCTGACCTGCAGCACACCGAGCGTTCTGATTGGCTGCTGCACTCAGGGCCTGCCCTATAAGGACGGGAGCGAGGGAGCGAGGGAGGAGAGGAGGGGAGGAGGGAGAGAGGGAGGGAGAGGGAGGAGGGTTAGAGCCATGTTTGGATGGAGGGAAGGAGGAGGAGGAGGAGAGGAGGAGGGTTAGAGCCATGTTTGGATGGAGGGATGAAGGAGGAGGAGAGGAGGAGGAGGAGGGTTAGAGCCATGTTTGGATGGAGGGATGGAGGAGGAGGAGAGGAGGAGAGGAGGGTTAGAGCCATGTTTGGATGGA
>NC_139843.1:470777-475777 GCF_963691815.1 Echiichthys vipera
GTGTGAAGCAGCGTGTGTGTGAAGCAGCGCGTGTGTGAAGCAGCGCGTGTGTGAAGCAGCGCGTGTGTGAAGCAGCGCGTGTGTGAAGCAGCGTGTGTGTGAAGCAGCGTGTGTGTAAACCACAGCGTCATCAGCGAATCACTGGAATTCTGCTTCAACATCCTGAAACTAAACTTTAATAAAAGTCACTTTAGGTGAAGTTTTACGATCTGTGGCGTCTGCGTGGACTCACCTGAGGAGCCACGTCACAGCATTAGCATTAAGCTAACTATCCATTTACAGCCACCGTCCAAACATTAGTCTGAGCTCATTTGTCAGTTCAGTGAAACCGTCTGGAAGCTGTCACTCAAACACACGCTGCGCTGTGATTGGACGACAGACACTCACCTGTGCTCTCAGGTACTCGCTGTGCTGTGATTGGACGACAGACACTCACCTGTGCTCTCAGGTACTCGCTGTGCTGTGATTGGACGACAGACGCTCACCTGTGCTCTCAGGTACTCGCTGCGCTGTGATTGGACGACAGACGCTCACCTGTGCTCTCAGGTACTCGCTGCGCTGTGATTGGACGACAGACACTCACCTGTGCTCTCAGGTACTCGCTGTGATTGGACGACAGACTCACCTGTGCTCTCAGGTACTCGCTGTGCTGTGATTGGACGACAGACACTCACCTGTGCTCTCAGGTACTCGCTGCGCTGTGATTGGACGAGAGGCACTCACCTGTGCTCTCAGGTACTCGCTGTGATTGGACGACAGACTCACCTGTGCTCTCAGGTACTCGCTGCGCTGTGATTGGACGACAGACACTCACCTGTGCTCTCAGGTACTCGCTGCGCTGTGATTGGACGACAGACTCACCTGTGCTCTCAGGTACTCGCTGCGCTGTGATTGGACGACAGACTCACCTGTGCTCTCAGGTACTCGCTGCGCTGTGATTGGACGACAGACTCACCTGTGCTCTCAGGTACTCGCTGCGCTGTGATTGGACGACAGACTCACCTGTGCTCTCAGGTACTCGCTGCGCTGTGATTGGACGACAGACTCACCTGTGCTCTCAGGTACTCGCTGTGCTCACTGCTGTATTTCTCCTGGAGACGCTTCTTCAGCTCGTCTTTACGAGGAAACGCCACTTCCTGAAGTTTCTATGGCGACAAAGATACAAAACATTAATATGAATATTTAAATAATGCTGCTGTGACACCAGAATAACAATAACAACAACAACAACAACAACAACAACAACAACAACAATAACGAGCGCGGCGGGCGCAGCGGCGACCTTCATGATGAGCCGTTTCTCGGGGACGCTGCAGCTCGGATAATCTCTGTGTCCCGGCAGTTTCTCTACAAACAGACTGAGCAAACAAACAAACACCCGTCAGCAAACAACAACAACACAAACAGGAAGTGGTGATGGCGTGCGTCGGCGAGCCTCACGTGATGAACTTGGTGTAGAGGACGTAGGCGTTCTCCAGGCTGCCCTCCTCCAGGTAAACCGCCGCCATGCGCTCCATCTCCACGCCGGAGCGGAAGTAGCGTCTGGGCGCCACGTCCTCGTTGATCTCCACGCTGCAGCCCATCTTCGCCAGCGCACGCACGCGCTCCGCCGCCGTCAGCGACACGTCGGTGTAGTCCGGCTCTGCCGCCAGCTTCTTCTGCACAAACACACGAATATTCATTATTCAGAGTTTGGAGCTGGTTTTAGTTTCTTTTTCATTCCCCTCCTCCTCGTCTCTCATTGGTCCCGTGTTCGCGTGGCCTGAATGGCGCCCCCCTCTGAATGGCGCCCCCCTCTGAATGGCGCCCCCCTCTGAATGGCGCCCCCCTCTGAGTGGCGCCCCCCTCTGAATGGCGCCCCCCTCTAAATGGCGTCCGCCCCTGAATGGCGCCCCCCTCTGAATGGCGCCCTCTGTGAGCAGAGCGTGTCCCTCTCATGTTAATGAGCTGCTTACAAACGCTGCATTCAGGCTCCCAGCAGGGACGGGAAATCTCAGTTTCCTGAGAACACAGACGTGATGTTTGACGAGGACGAGTCCCGTTCATCGGTGTTAAAGAGGAAGTCTCACCCCGCCAGAATAAAACACCGTCATTGTTTCTGAACTCATCACACACGAGACGAAGCGTCATCTGATGTTTAAATATGTGAATAAAGAGACTTTTAATGTGAAGGTCACAGTTCACTCACCAGCGTGTTCAAGCTGAAGCCTTGCTCCATGGTGTGTGTGTGTGTGTGTGTGTGTGTGTGTGTGTGTGTCACAGGCTCGTCCATCTGCCACCTCCCATGATGCTTCACTGCGGGGAGACAAATAAAAACAACAACAAGCCGTTAAAGACACATCTGACTTCCTGTGTGCAGCGGTTAGCACGGTGGCTAACGCTAACAGACCCTCATCATCATCATCATCATCATCACGCCGGCTCGTCCTTCAGTTTGGTTTCCATGACGACCGGCAGCTAACCTCCCACTCCTCTGATTCATCCTCTGGTCTGGAAGCACCCGTTGCCGTGGCGACATCCTCCACGCCGTGTGGAGCAGACGGCATGAGGATGTTGCCACGGCAACGGGTGCCTCCAGACCAGAGACCACGACAACAGAGAGACAGAGACGAGTGTGTGATGGTTCTCTCTTCATTGTTTTTCTGAACCTTTAACGTGGGTTAAAGTGTCCTCTAGGAGCATAAACGTGTGTTAAAGTGTCCTCTAGGAGCATAAACGTGTGTTAAAGTGTCCTCTAGGAGCATAAACGTGTGTTAAAGTGTCCTCTAGGAGCGTAAACGTGTGTTAAAGTGTCCTCTAGGAGCGTAAACGTGTGTTAAAGTGTCCTCTAGGAGCATAAACGTGTGTTAAAGTGTCCTCTAGGAGCGTAAACGTGTGTTAAAGTGTCCTCTAGGAGCATAAACGTGTGTTAAAGTGTCCTCTAGGAGCGTAAACGTGTGTTAAAGTGTCCTCTAGGAGCATAAACGTGTGTTAAAGTGTCCTCTAGGAGCATAAACGTGTGTTAAAGTGTCCTCTAGGAGCATAAACGTGTGCTAAAGTGTCCTCTAGGAGCATAAACGTGTGTTAAAGTGTCCTCTAGGAGCATAAACGTGTGTTAAAGTGTCCTCTAGGAGCATAAACGTGTGCTAAAGTGTCCTCTAGGAGCATAAACGTGTGTTAAAGTGTCCTCTAGGAGCATAAACGTGTGCTAAAGTGTCCTCTAGGAGCATAAACGTGTGTTAAAGTGTCCTCTAGGAGCATAAATGTGTGTTAAAGTGTCCTCTAGGAGCATAAACGTGTGCTAAAGTGTCCTCTAGGAGCATAAACGTGTGCTAAAGTGTCCTCTAGGAGCATAAACGTGTGTTAAAGTGTCCTCTAGGAGCATAAACGTGTGTTAAAGTGTCCTCTAGGAGCATAAACGTGTGCTAAAGTGTCCTCTAGGAGCATAAACGTGTGTTAAAGTGTCCTCTAGGAGCATAAACGTTTGTTAAAGTGTCCTCTAGGAGCATAAACGTGTGTTAAAGTGTCCTCTAGGAGCATAAACGTGTGCTAAAGTGTCCTCTAGGAGCATAAACGTGTGTTAAAGTGTCCTCTAGGAGCATAAACGTGTGCTAAAGTGTCCTCTAGGAGCATAAACGTGTGTTAAAGTGTCCTCTAGGAGCATAAACGTGTGTTAAAGTGTCCTCTAGGAGCATAAACGTGTGTTAAAGTGTCCTCTAGGAGCATAAACGTGTGTTAAAGTGTCCTCTAGGAGCATAAACGTGTGTTAAAGTATCCTCTAGGAGCATAAACGTGTGTTAAAGTGTCCTCTAGGAGCATAAACGTGTGCTAAAGTGTCCTCTAGGAGCATAAACGTGTGCTAAAGTGTCCTCTAGGAGCATAAACGTGTGTTAAAGTGTCCTCTAGGAGCATAAACGTGTGTTAAAGTGTCCTCTAGGAGCATAAACGTGTGTTAAAGTGTCCTCTAGGAGCATAAATGTGTGCTAAAGTGTCCTCTAGGAGCATAAATATTTAAACATTAGTTATTTTAATAAAAGTGTTTTAATCTGAAACTTTAAACTCACAGTTTCCGGTGTGAACGGGATCAATGTACCGGGTCTCTGTCGGTTCCGTGTCCTCGAGCTGTCGGCATCACTGTGAATGTACCCGGGTCAGACCCGGGTTAAACCCCGTGGGTCCGGGAGCAGGTGCAGCAGCTGATTCAACCCGGGTCAGAGGAGGAGCAGCTGATTTAACCCGGGTCAGAGGAGGAGTAGCTGATTTAACCCGGGTCAGAGGAGGAGCCGCAGCAGCTGATTTAACCCGGGTCAGAGGAGGAGCAGCAGCTGATTTAACCCGGGTCAGAGGAGGAGCCGCAGCAGCTGATTTAACCCGGGTCAGAGGAGGAGCAGCTGATTTAACCCGGGTCAGAGGAGGTGCAGCAGCTGATTTAACCCGGGTCAGATAAAATGGCCGCCAGCTCTCGCTGACGGAGAATCAAAGATCTTCTCTGCACCAAGATGACTCACTGCACTTCCGGTTTACAGGAGTGGGCGTTCACCCGGAACTTTAAACCGGAACACTTACCCGGAACACTTATCCTGAACACTAACCCGGAACACTAACCCGGAACACTTACCCGGAAGACTTACCCGGTACACTCACCCGGAACCAGAGAGAAACACGGTCTGTGTGAATAACAACAACAACAATAAAAATTAAAAACTCTAATAACAGTAATAATTATTATTGTTGTTGTTTTTGTTTTAGTTTCAGTGATGATTTAAATTTGTTCATAATTAATAAAAAAACACTTTTTTAATCAAACTCCTGCAGATTTTTTATTTATCAACAGAAAAAACAAACATCAGTCAAACGTTTGATCATATTTATTTATTCATCATTTCTGTACAAAATGAATAAACGCTCTTTATTATTTAAATAAAATATTTAGATTTTAATGATTTAAAATGTTTTATGTAATTTATTATTTCAGTTCGTTTGATCTTTAGTTCAGTTTGTTATAAAAAAAAATAAAGTTC
>NC_139843.1:483277-503277 GCF_963691815.1 Echiichthys vipera
GTCACACAGGTGCAGTGATGTCACACAGGTGCAGTGATGTCACACAGGTGCAGTGAGACAGGTACAGTGATGTCACACAGGTGCAGTGATGTCACACAGGTGCAGTGATGTGAGACAGGTGCAGTGATGTCACACAGGTGCAGTGATGTCACACAGGTGCGGTGATGTCACACAGGTGCAGTGATGTGAGACAGGTGCAGTGATGTCACACAGGTGCAGTGATGTCACACAGGTGCAGTGATGTCACACAGGTGCAGTGATGTCACACAGGTGCAGTGGTGTCACACAGGTGCGGTGATGTCACACAGGTGTAGTGATGTCACACAGGTGCGGGGGTGTCACACAGGTGCGGGGGTGTCACACAGGTGCGGGGGTGCAGGTACCTGAAGCTCCAGAACTGGTCCTGGTCCGGGCGGAGGCTGCGGTGCCTCCTGGACCACGTGTTCCCTCGGCTGTTTCCGATCCACACGTCGAAGCCGGCGTCAGCGAGCACGAAGCCCAGACTGGAGCCGGGCGGGTTGGTGACCCAGTTACTGCCCGCAGCCAGGAGACCGTGCTGCAGGAGGACAGGGGGCCTCAGGCCTGCAGCACACACACACACACACACACACACAGGTCAGAGCACTGTTTCTGTGTGTGTGTGTGTGTGTGTGTGTGTGTGTCTGACCTGTGTGTGTTTGTGTGTGTGTGTCTGTGTGTGTGTGTGTGTGTGTGTGTGTGTGTGTGTCTGTGTGTCTGTGTGTGTCTGACCTGTGTGTGTGTGTGTGTGTGTGTGTGTCTGACCCGTGTGTGTGTGTGTCTGACCCGTGTGTGTGTGTCTGACCCGTGTGTGTGTGTGTGTGTGTGTGTGTGTGTGTGTGTGTGTCTCACCTGTGGTGCGTTTGTGGCCCTGTGGGATCCTGTTGACGGTCAGGATGTACCCGTCCTCCGTCACAACCTCGTGCTCCTCTGCAGGGTAACCCCAAAACCTGATGATCTCCGTCTACACACACACACACACACACACACACACACACACACACACACACACACACACACACACACACAGACACAGACACAGACACACACACACACACACACACACAGACACACAGACACACACACACACACACACACACACACACACACACAGACACAGACACACACACACACACACAAACACACACACTCTCGTGACTCCAGTCTCACTTCCCGTCTCTCGTGTCTGACGGTGCGTTCAATGACTCACGATGTTCATGTGCACTTCAGGGTCCAGCTTCTGCCGTGGGACGTCAGAGCGTCTGAGGACGGACGGGCCCCCGTGGACCAGACCGGAGAGCACCAACACACACGCCACGACACACAGCATCATCTGACACACACACACACACACACACACACACACACACACACACACAGAGGTCAGAGCAGGTCACAGGTCAGAGCAGGTCACAGGTCAGAGGTCAGAGCAGGTCAGAGGTCAGAGCAGGTCACAGGTCAGAGCAGGTCACAGGGCACAGGTCACAGGTCAGAGCAGGTCACAGGTCAGAGCAGGTCACAGGGCACAGGTCACAGGTCAGAGCAGGTCACAGGTCAGAGCAGGTCACAGGTCAGAGCAGGTCACAGGTCAGAGGTCAGAGCAGGTCACAGGTCAGAGCAGGTCACAGGTCACAGGTCAGAGCAGGTCAGAGGTCAGAGCAGGTCACAGGTCAGAGGTCAGAGCAGGTCACAGGTCAGAGCAGGTCACAGGTCAGAGGTCAGAGCAGGTCACAGGTCACAGGTCAGAGCAGGTCACAGGTCACAGGTCAGAGCAGGTCACAGGTCAGAGGTCAGAGCAGGTCACAGGTCAGAGCAGGTCACAGGTCAGAGCAGGTCACAGGTCAGAGGTCAGAGCAGGTCACAGGTCAGAGCAGGTCACAGGTCACAGGTCAGAGCAGGTCAGAGGTCAGAGCAGGTCACAGGTCAGAGGTCAGAGCAGGTCACAGGTCACAGGTCAGAGCAGGTCACAGGTCAGAGCAGGTCACAGGTCAGAGGTCAGAGCAGGTCACAGGTCACAGGTCAGAGCAGGTCACAGGTCAGAGCAGGTCACAGGTCAGAGCAGGTCACAGGTCAGAGGTCAGAGCAGGTCACAGGTCAGAGCAGGTCAGAGGTCAGAGCAGGTCACAGGTCAGAGCAGGTCACAGGTCAGAGGTCAGAGCAGGTCACAGGTCAGAGCAGGTCACAGGTCAGAGGTCAGAGGTCAGAGCAGGTCACAGGTCAGAGCAGGTCACAGGTCAGAGCAGGTCACAGGTCACAGGTCAGAGCAGGTCACAGGTCACAGGTCAGAGCAGGTCACAGGTCAGAGCAGGTCACAGGTCACAGGTCAGAGCAGGTCACAGGTCACAGGTCACAGGTCAGAGCAGGTCAGAGGTCAGAGCAGGTCAGAGGTCACAGGTCAGAGCAGGTCACAGGTCACAGGTCAGAGCAGGTCACAGGTCAGAGCAGGTCACAGGTCACAGGTCAGAGCAGGTCACAGGTCACAGGTCAGAGGTCAGAGCAGCTTTGGTGCCTGGTCAGTACAGAGTTAATAAAGAGTTATAACAGAGTTATTTAAGGTTAATTCAGATTTAACTTGGGGTTAATAACACAGAGTAAATAAAGAGTTAAACCAGCGTTATTGAAGTTTTATAACAGAGTTAACTCAGAGTTAATAACACAGAGTTAATTCTGGGTTAAAGCAGCTTCGGTACCTGGTTCATACAGAGTTAATAAAGAGTTAATATAGAGTTAATAAAGAGTTAATATAGAGTTAATAAAGGGTTAATATAGAGTTAATAAAGAGTTAATATAGAGTTATAACAGAGTTGATTAAGGGTTACAGCAGATTTAACTCGGGGTTAATAACACAGAGTAAATAAAGCAGAGTTATAACAGAGTCAGAGCAGCGTTGGTGCCTGGTTAATAAAGAGTTAAACCAGAGTTAATAAAGAGTTCATAAAGAGTTATAACAGAGATGATAACACAGCGTTAATAATATAGAGTTATAACGGGGTCGGAGCACCTTCGGTACCTGCTTAAAGAGTTAATAAAGGGTTAATATAGAGTTATAACAGGGTCAGAGCAGCGTCGGTACCTTTCTGATCCCGGGTGAAGTTTCACCTCCTGCAGCTGAAAAACTGAACTCTGATCAGCTGAGGCGGAAGCCCCGGCCGTGACGTCAGAGGGCGGGCCCGTCTGTGATTGGTCAGAGGCGGAGTCAGCTGTTAACCCTTTGTTTCCCCGCTGATCCAATCAAAACTAAACAAACACAGTCAGCTGATCCGCTCAACACACAATCAACAAACAACAAACACAAACAACAAACACTTTATTTACTCACCTTCAGAATAAAAGCACGTTCAAAAGTCATCAAAGCTCAATATAAAATATAGATTTAAATGTTTTTATTTTACTTAATATTTATTTAATGTCTGCTTTCACTCCATCTGAGATTTATTCATTTATTACGTCACTGATCTGCTGTTTAAGGTAAATTCTGTATTTTTGTGAATTTAAACTGTTCAATAAAAAACATATAAAATATAAAAACATAATTTAATATGATTTTAATTTACTTTGATGTTTCTGTGAAAAACATTTACACTTTTATTTAAATGTTGTTTTTACAAATATGAGAAAAACGTTAAAACACGTGAAGTTAAGTTTGAGTTTCTGTTACCGGGATAGTTTCTGTTGTTACCGGGATAGTTGTTGTTGTTACCGGGATAGTTTCTGTTGCCGGGATAGTTTCTGTTGTTACCGGGATAGTTTTTGTTGTTACCGGGATAGTTTCTGTTGTTACCGGGATAGTTTCTGTTGTTACCGGGATAGTTTCTGTTGTTACCGGGATAGTTGTTGTTGTTACCGGGATAGTTTCTGTTGTTACCGGGATAGTTTCTGTTGTTACCGGGATAGTTTTTGTTGTTACCGGGATAGTTGTTGTTGTTACCGGGATAGTTTCTGTTGTTTCCGGGATAGTTTCTGTTGTTACCGGGATAGTTTCTGTTGTTACCGGGATAGTTTTTGTTGTTACCGGGATAGTTTCTGTTGTTACCGGGATAGTTTCTGTTGTTACCGGGATAGTTTCTGTTGTTACCGGGATAGTTGTTGTTGTTACCGGGATAGTTGTTGTTACCGGGATAGTTGTTGTTGTTACCGGGATAGTTTCTGTTGTTACCGGGATAGTTTCTGTTGTTACCGGGATAGTTTTTGTTGTTACCGGGATAGTTTCTGTTGTTACCGGGATAGTTTCTGTTGTTACCGGGATAGTTTCTGTTGTTACCGGGATAGTTTTTGTTGTTACCGGGATAGTTTTTGTTGTTACCGGGATAGTTTTTGTTGTTACCGGGATAGTTTCTGTTGTTACCGGGATAGTTTTTGTTGTTACCGGGATAGTTTTTGTTGTTACCGGGATAGTTTCTGTTGTTACCGGGATAGTTTTTGTTGTTACCGGGATAGTTTCTGTTGTTACCGGGATAGTTTCTGTTGTTACCGGGATAGTTTCTGTTGTTACCGGGATAGTTTCTGTTGTTACCGGGATAGTTTTTGTTGTTACCGGGATAGTTTCTGTTGTTACCGGGATAGTTTCTGTTGTTACCGGGATAGTTTTTGTTGTTACCGGGATAGTTTTTGTTGTTACCGGGATAGTTTTTGTTGTTACCGGGATAGTTTTTGTTGTTACCGGGATAGTTTTTGTTGTTACCGGGATAGTTTTTGTCGTTACCGGGATAGTTTTTGTCGTTACCGGGATAGTTCTTGTCGGCCATCTTGTTCCGGCTCTTGTGTAACGCAGGGGGCGTGTTTGACTCCGGAGTCGTGCCGGACTGGAGCGGGTAAACCCGGGTCAGACGGTCTCTGTGGAGTTGGCCCGGTTGCGGTTCCGTGCTAACGAACATGTCCCGGGTCCTGATCGTCGGCGCGGGCCTGACCGGAAGCGTGTGCGCATGTCTTCTGCGCAGAGAGTTCCAGAACAAAGTGCAGATCCAAGTGTGGGACAAAGCGCGAGGCTCAGGTCAGTGCGCGCTCAGAACCCCGACCGGGAACCTGCCGGTTTACGGTCTCAGGCCCCCGGTCTCACACAGCCTCACCTCAGGGCACCAGGGAACACGGGTCCCGGTGCAGCAGACCCTCCTCTGCAGTTCGGCTCATGAATGATCCTTAAACACGTTAAATTAAGCGGTAGACCCGGTTCTTCCTCAGCCCGGGAGCCTGATGTCACAGCGCAGGGTCCCGGGCACAGCCGCGCTAAAGTACCGGGAAACCACAACGGGCCCTGGGCCGACAGGGTCCGGCAGAGCTGGGCTCAAAGACCTTTAAAGACCGAGTCAGAACCAGAACTCTGTCCTCACACACACACACACACACACACACACACACACACACACACACAGGTACACAGACACACACACACACACACACACACACACACACACACAGGTACACAGACACACACACACACACACACACACACACACACACACACACACACACACACACACACACAATCTCTTCTCTAACAGTTGTTAATGTTTTACAACAGAAATGAACTTTAAACAGAGAGACTTAGAATGAACCTGTCCGTCTCTCACCTGTCTGTCTGACTCTCACCTGTCTCTCTCTCACCTGTCTGTCTGTCTCTCACCTGTCTCTCTCTCACCTGTCTCTCTCTCACCTGTCTGTCTCTCACCTGTCTGTCTGTCTCTCACCTGTCTCTCTCTCACCTGTCTGTCTCTCACCTGTCTCTCTCTCACCTGTCTCTCTCTCACCTGTCTGTCTCTCACCTGTCTGTCCCTCACCTGTCTCTCTCTCACCTGTCTGTCTCTCACCTGTCTGTCTCTCACCTGTCTGTCTCTCACCTGTCTGTGTCTCACCTGTCTGTGTCTCACCTGTCTGTCTCTCACCTGTCTGTCTCTCACCTGTCTGTCTGTCTCTCACCTGTCTGTCTGTCTCTCACCTGTCTGTCTCTCACCTGTCTGTCACCTGTCTGTCTGTCTCTCACTTGTCTGTCTGTCTCTCACCTGTCTGTCTCTCTCTCACCTGTCTGTCTCTCACCTGTCTGTCTCTCACCTGTCTCTCTCTCACCTGTCTCTCTCTCACCTGTCTGTCTCTCACCTGTCTGTCTCTCACCTGTCTGTCTGTCTCTCACCTGTCTCTCTCTCACCTGTCTCTCTCTCACCTGTCTCTCTCTCACCTGTCTGTCTCTCACCTGTCTGTCTCTCACCTGTCTGTCTGTCTGTCACGTGTCTGTCTGTCACGTGTCTGTCTCTCACCTGTCTGTCTCTCTCTCACCTGTCTGTCTCTCACCTGTCTGTCTCTCACCTGTCTGTCTCTCACCTGTCTGTCTCTCACCTGTCTGTGTCTCACCTGTCTGTCTCTCACCTGTCTTTCTCTCCCCTGTCTGTCTCTCACCTGTCTGTCTCTCCCCTGTCTGTCTCTCACCTGTCTGTCTCTCACCTGTCTCTCTCTCTCACCTGTCTCTCTCTCTCACCTGTCTGTCCCTCCCCTGTCTGTCTCTCACCTGTCTGTCTCTCACCTGTCTGTCTCTCACCTGTCTGTCTCTCAGGGGGCAGGATGTCCACCAGTCGTCCTCCTGACCCGTCTTCTCACTCAGCTGATCTTGGAGCTCAGTACATCACTACAACACCTGCATACTTCCAGACCCACCACAGGTACACACACACACACACACACACACACACACACACACACACACACACACACACACACACACACACACACACACACACACACACACACACACACACCACAGGTACACACACACACACACACACACACACACACACCACAGGTACACACACACACACACACACACCACAGGTACACACACACACACACACACACACACACACACACACACACACACACACACCACAGGTACACACACACACACACGTCACAGGTGTACACACACACACACCACGGGTACACACACACACACACCACAGGTACACACACACACACACACATACACACCACAGGTACACACACACACACACAGACACACACACACACACACACACACACACACCACAGGTACACACACACACACACACACACCACAGGTACACACACACACACACCACAGGTACACACACACACACACACACACACACACACACACACACACACACACCACAGGTACACACACACACACACACCACAGGTACACACACACACACACACACCACAGGTACACACACACACACACACACACACACACACACGTCACAGGTGTACACACACACACATACACACCACAGGTACACACACACACACACACACACACATACACACCACAGGTACACACACACACAGACACACAGACACACACACACACACACACACACACACACCACAGGTACACACACGTTTATATTATAAATGTATTTTGGACATTTTGTGTTGGTTTGTGGAGGCTTTTATTGTGAAGGTGTCCCTGTCAGTCTGTACTCAGGCTTTTATTGTGAAGGTGTCCCTGTCAGTCTGTCCTGGGGCTTTTATTGTGAAGGTGTCCCTGTCAGTCTGTCCTGGGGCTTTTATTGTGAAGGTGTCCCTGTCAGTCTCTACTCAGGCTTTTATTGTGAAGGTGTCCCTGTCAGTCTCTACTCAGGCTTTTATTGTGAAGGTGTCCCTGTCAGTCTCTACTCAGGCTTTTATTGTGAAGGTGTCCCTGTCAGTCTCTACTCAGGCTTTTATTGTGAAGGTGTCCCTGTCAGTCTGTACTCAGGCTTTTATTGTGAAGGTGTCCCTGTCAGTCTGTACCGGGGCTTTTATTGTGAAGGTGTCCCTGTCAGTCTGTACTCAGGCTTTTATTGTGAAGGTGTCCCTGTCAGTCTGTCCTGGGGCTTTTATTGTGAAAGTGTCCCTGTCAGTCTGTACGCAGGCTTTTATTGTGAAGGTGTCCCTGTCAGTCTGTCCTGGGGCTTTTATTGTGAAGGTGTCCCTGTCAGTCTGTACTCAGGCTTTTATTGTGAAGGTGTCCCTGTCAGTCTGTACGCAGAGCTGCTGAGCGCCGGCGTGCTCCGGCCCCTCGAGGCTCCGGTTGAAGGACTGAAGAACAAAGAAGGAAACAAGGACTACGTGACGCCACTGGGCATGTGCAGTGTGGTCAAGCACTTCCTGTCTGAGTCAGGTACTTCCTGTCTGTCCGTCTCATTCCCACTCACACTTCCTGTCTGAGTCAGGTACTTCCTGTCTGTCTGTCTCAATCCCACACACACTTCCTGTCTGAGTCAGGTACTTCCTGTCTGTCCGTCTCAATCCCACACACACTTCCTGTCTGAGTCAGGTACTTCCTGTCTGTCCGTCTCAATCCCACAAGCACTTCCTGTCTGAGTCAGGTACTTCCTGTCTGTCCGTCTCAATCCCACACAGTCACGTGATGTTTTATGACTTTTAGTTTGAAATACTCGGGGGTTCAGGGTCCAGGTTTAAGGGTCCAGGTCCAGGTTTAAGGGTTCAGGTCCAGGTTTAAGGGTTCAGGGTCCAGGTTTAAGGGTCCAGGTCCAGGTTTAAGGGTTCAGGTCCAGGTCCAGGTTTAAGGGTTCAGGTCCAGGTTCAGGGTCCAGGTCCAGGTTCAGGGTCCAGGTCCAGGTTCAGGGTCCAGGTTTAAGGGTTCAGGTTTAAGTTCAAGGGTCTAGGGTTCAGGTCCAGGTTCAGGTTTAAGAGTCCAGGTTCAGTTCCAGTGTTCATGGTTAAGGGTCCAGGTCCAGGTTCAGGTTCAGGTCCATGTTCAGGGTTCAGGTTCAGGTCCATGTTCAGGGTTCAGGTCCAGGTTCAGGTCCATGTTCAGGGTTCAGGTCCAGGTTCAGGTCCATGTTCAGGGTTCAGGTCCATGTTCAGGGTTAAGGGTCCATGTTCAGGTTTAAGGGTCCAGGTCCAGGTTTAAGGTCCAGGTCCTGAGCATCTGTCTGTCCGTCTGTCAGGAGCGGACCTGTTCTGCGGGCGTCATGTGACCGGCCTGTTCCGCCGCGGTGCATCATGGGAGGTCCAGAGGACGGGGGGGGACAGCGAGCTGTTCGACGCCGTCGTCCTGACGATGCCGGTCCCTCAGATCCTGCAGCTGCAGGGAGACCTGGGTCAACGTGAGTCCACATGAGTCCACATGAGTCCACATGAGACCGCATGAGACCACATGAGACCACATGAGACCGCATGAGACCGCATGAGACCGCATGAGACCACATGAGACCACATGAGACCACATGAGACAACATGAGACCACATGAGACCACATGAGACAACATGAGACCACATGAGACCACATGAATCCACATGAGACCACATGAGACCACATGAGACCACATGAGACCACATGAATCCACATGAGACCACATGAGACCACATGAGACCACATGAGACCACATGAGACCGCATGAATCCACATGAGACCACATGAGACCACATGAGTCCACATGAGACCACATGAGACCGCATGAGACCACATGAGACCGCATGAGACCACATGAGACCGCATGAGACCACATGAGACCACATGAGACCACATGAATCCACATGAGACCGCATGAGACCACATGAGTCCACATGAGACCACATGAGTCCACATGAGACCGCATGAATCCACATGAGACCACATGAGACCGCATGAGACCACATGAGACCACATGAGACCACATGAGACCGCATGAGACCACATGAGACCACATGAGACCACATGAGACCGCATGAGACCGCATGAGACCACATGAGACCACATGAGACCACATGAGACCGCATGAGACCACATGAGACCGCATGAGACCACATGAGACCACATGAGACCACATGAATCCACATGAGACCGCATGAGACCACATGAGACCACATGAGACCACATGAGTCCACATGAGACCACATGAGACCACATGAGTCCACATGAGACCGCATGAATCCACATGAGACCACATGAGACCGCATGAGACCACATGAGACCACATGAGACCACATGAGACCGCATGAGACCACATGAGACCACATGAGACCACATGAGACCGCATGAGACCACATGAGACCACATGAGACTGCATGAGACCACATGAGACCACATGAGACCGCATGAGACCACATGAGACCGCATGAGACCACATGAGACAACATGAGACCACATGAGACCACCTGAATCCACATGAGACCACATGAGACCACATGAGACCGCATGAGACCGCATGAGACCGCATGAGACCACATGAGACCACATGAGACCGCATGAGACCACATGAGACCACATGAGACCGCATGAGACCACATGAGACCACATGAGACAACATGAGACCGCATGAGACCACATGAGACCGCATGAATCCACATGAGACCGCATGAGACCACATGAGACCACATGAATCCACATGAGACCGCATGAGACCACATGAGACCGCATGAGACCACATGAGACCACATGAGACCACATGAGACCGCATGAGACCACATGAGACCGCATGAGACCGCATGAGACCGCATGAGACCGCATGAGACCGCATGAGACCGCATGAGACCACATGAGACCACATGAGACCACATGAGACCACCTGAATCCACATGAGACCACATGAGACAACATGAGACCACATGAGACCGCACAAGACCGCATGAGACCGCATGAGACCGCATGAGACCACATGAGACCACATGAGACCGCATGAGACCACATGAGACCACATGAGACCGCATGAGACCACATGAGACCACATGAGACCGCATGAGACCACATGAGACCGCATGAATCCACATGAGACCGCATGAGACCACATGAGACCACATGAATCCACATGAGACCACATGAGACCACATGAGACAACATGAGACCACATGAGACCACATGAGACCGCATGAGACCGCATGAGACCGCATGAGACCACATGAGACCACATGAGACCGCATGAGACCACATGAGACCACATGAGACCACATGAGACCACATGAAACCGCATGAGACCACATGAGACCGCATGAGACCGCATGAGACCACATGAGACCGCATGAGACCACATGAGACCACATGAGACCACCTGAATCCACATGAGACCGCATGAGACCACATGAGACCACATGAGACCACATGAGACCGCATGAATCCACATGAGACCGCATGAGACCACATGAGACCACATGAATCCACATGAGACCGCATGAGACCACATGAGACCGCATGAGACCACATGAGACCACATGAGACCACATGAGACCGCATGAGACCACATGAGACAACATGAGACCACATGAGACCACCTGAATCCACATGAGACCGCATGAGACCACATGAGACCACATGAGACAACATGAGACAACATGAGACCACATGAATCCACATGAGACCACATGAGACCACATGAATCCACATGAGACCGCATGAGACCGCATGAGACCACATGAGACCACATGAATCCACATGAGACCGCATGAGACCACATGAGACCACATGAATCCACATGAGACCGCATGAGACCACATGAGACCACACGAGTCCACATGAGACCGCATGAGTCCGCATGAGACCACATGAGACCGCATGAGACCGCATGAGACCACATGAGACCACATGAGACCACACGAGTCCACATGAGACCGCATGAGTCCGCATGAGACCACATGAGACCGCATGAATCCACATGAGACCACATGAGACCACATGAGACCGCCTGAGACCACATGAGACCACATGAGACCACATGAGACCACACGAGTCCACACGAGACCACATGAATCCACATGAGACCACATGAGACCACATGAATCCACATGAGACCAAATGAGACCGCATGAGACCGCATGAGACCACATGAGACCGCATGAGACCACATGAGACCACATGAGACCACATGAATCCACATGAGACCGCATGAGACCGCATGAGACCACATGAGACCACACGAGTCCACACGAGACCACACGAGTCAGCATGAGACCACATGAGACCGCATGAGACCACATGAGGCCGCATGAGACCACACGAGTCCGCATGAGACCACACGAGTCCGCATGAGACCACATGAGACCGCATGAGACCACATGAGACCGCATGAGACCACATGAGACCACATGAGACAACATGAGACCACATGAGACAACATGAGTCCACATGAGACCACATGAGACCGCATGAGACCGCATGAGACCACATGAGACCACATGAGACCACATGAGACAACATGAGACCACATGAGACAACATGAGTCCACATGAGACCGCATGAGACCACATGAGACCGCATGAGACCGCATGAGACCGCATGAGACCGCATGAGACCACATGAGACCACACGAGTCCACACGAGACCGCATGAGACCACATGAGACCACATGAGACCGCATGAGACCGCATGAGACCACATGAATCCACATGAGACCGCATGAGACCGCATGAGACCGCATGAGACCACATGAGACCACACGAGTCCACACGAGACCGCATGAGACCGCATGAGACCGCATGAGACCGCATGAGACCGCATGAGACCACATGAGACCACATGAGACCGCATGAGACCACATGAGACCACATGAGACCGCATGAGACCACATGAGACCACATGAGACCACATGAATCCACATGAGACCACATGAGACCGCATGAGACCACATGAGACCACATGAGACCACATGAGACCACATGAGACCACATGAGTCCACATGAGACCGCATGAGACCACATGAGACCACACGAGTCCACATGAGACCGCATGAGTCCGCATGAGACCACATGAGACCGCATGAGACCGCATGAGACCACATGAGACCACATGAGACCACACGAGTCCACATGAGACCGCATGAGTCCGCATGAGACCACATGAGACCGCATGAATCCACATGAGACCACATGAGACCACATGAGACCGCCTGAGACCACATGAGACCACATGAGACCACATGAGACCACACGAGTCCACACGAGACCACATGAATCCACATGAGACCACATGAGACCACATGAATCCACATGAGACCAAATGAGACCGCATGAGACCGCATGAGACCACATGAGACCGCATGAGACCACATGAGACCACATGAGACCACATGAATCCACATGAGACCGCATGAGACCGCATGAGACCACATGAGACCACACGAGTCCACACGAGACCACACGAGTCCGCATGAGACCACATGAGACCGCATGAGACCACATGAGGCCGCATGAGACCACACGAGTCCGCATGAGACCACACGAGTCCGCATGAGACCACATGAGACCGCATGAGACCACATGAGACCGCATGAGACCACATGAGACCACATGAGACAACATGAGACCACATGAGACAACATGAGTCCACATGAGACCACATGAGACCGCATGAGACCGCATGAGACCACATGAGACCACATGAGACCACATGAGACAACATGAGACCACATGAGACAACATGAGTCCACATGAGACCGCATGAGACCGCATGAGACCGCATGAGACCGCATGAGACCGCATGAGACCGCATGAGACCACATGAGACCACACGAGTCCACACGAGACCGCATGAGACCACATGAGACCGCATGAGACCGCATGAGACCGCATGAGACCACATGAATCCACATGAGACCGCATGAGACCGCATGAGACCGCATGAGACCGCATGAGACCACATGAGACCACACGAGTCCACACGAGACCGCATGAGACCGCATGAGACCGCATGAGACCGCATGAGACCGCATGAGACCACATGAGACCACATGAGACCGCATGAGACCACATGAGACCACATGAGACCGCATGAGACCACATGAGACCACATGAGACCACATGAATCCACATGAGACCACATGAGACCGCATGAGACCACATGAGACCACATGAGACCACATGAGACCACCTGTCCTACAGGACCTTTATTTACTGACTCCTCACTTTATACTTTTATATTTTTATATATAATTATAAGTATAAACATATTAATATATTTCCTGACCTGACTGTGATGACTGGTCCTGGTGGACCTGGTCCTTGTGGACCTGGTCCTGACTGGTCCTGGTGGACCTGGTGGACTCCATGTCCCATGATGCACCAGTCTTCTCCAGGAAGAGCTGAGGAAAGTGTAGTGAAGCCGTTTGACCACAGAAGGGCAGCACAACTTCGTTTTGAGGCTCAGCTGTGTGTGTGTGTGTGTGTGTGTGTGTGTGTGTGTGTGTGTGTGTGTGTGTGTGTGTGTGTGTGTGTGTGTGTGTGTGTGTGTGTGTGTGTGTGTGTGTGTGTGTGTGTGTGTGTGTGTGTGTGTGTGTGTGTGTGTGTGTGTGTACGCCTGAGTGTGTGTGTGTGTGCTGCACACGCCCCCCCCTCATGCGTCTCTAGATGATGATGTCATGTTCAGCTCGTCTGATTGGCTGAGAGGGGACAGCGCCCATTTCCTCCTACTGTCTGTGTGCGTGTGTGTGTGTGTGTGTGTGTGTGTGTGTGTGTGTGCGTGTGCGTGTGCATGTGCGTGTGTGTGTGTGTGTGTGTGTGTGTGTGTGTGTGTGTGTGTGTGTGTTCTTAATCGAACAGACGTCAACGAGCACAAAGACGATGAAGAACAGCGACAGAAACAAACAAGGATGAATGAATGTTTGTTTGTTTGTTTACACAGAACAAAGAAACAAACAACTGCAACATCACTGTCAAAGACTCACCTGTCTCCCCCCCCTCACCTGTCCCCCCCCCCCCTCACCCCCCTCAGTGCTGTCGGTGCAGCAGCGGCAGCAGCTGGACGCGGTCGTGTACTCGTCCCGTTTTGCCCTCGCTCTCTTTTTTCCTCCGGACGTCGTCTTCAGTTTCTCGTGGGCGGCTCGATACGTCAGCGGCAACCGCTGCATCTGCTACGTGTCTGCGGACGCACGCAAGCGCAGCGCAGGTGAGAGTGTGTGTGTCTGTGTGTGTGTGTGTGTGTGTGAGCGTGTGTGTGTGTGAGTGTCTCTCCCCTGTGACATCACTGTGTCTGTGTCCGATCAGACGGCCCCGGCCCTGGTCTGGGCCCGTCCCTGGTGGTCCACACCAGCGTGCCGTTCGGCCTGGAGCACCTGGAGCGGGACAAAGAGGAGGTCCAGCCAATCATCTTACAGGAGCTGCAGCAGCTGCTTCCTGGTCTGCCTCAGCCAATCAGCATCAAGTGTCAGAAGTGGAGGTACTCGCAGGTGAGAGCACCGACAAATCCCAGGGTCCCTGAAGTGCCCTCGCTGCGTCACACTCACCCCCCCTCCTCCTCCTGCAGGTGCTGACCTCGGTGCCGGACTGTCCGGGTCACATGACCGTCCTCGAGCGCCCGCCGCTCCTCTGCGCCGGCGACGCCTTCGTCCACTCCAACTTCGACGGCTGCGTGGAGTCGGCTCTGAGCGCGCTCAGTGTGCTGCGGGCCGCGCTGTGACGCACGCCTTTTCCTGTCTCACACTTCCTGTTCAACCAACACGACCAGACACAGTGACCACACACCCTTTCAAAATAAGACGTCCGGGTCCAAACCAAACAGAACCAACGTGTGAACGTGTGATCAGATTCAGGATCAGCTCTGTGCTCAGTGAGGGAGAGGTCAAAGGTCAAACACTCACATCTGTTCAAACAACGGGAACACACAGGAAGTCTTATTCTGAAAGGGTGTCAGACTGAACACACGTCTGAATGAAGATAAATAACAACAGACACCAGTCGACACGGACGCGCTTGGATCTGAAACACCGGAGTTTGTTTGTTTCTAAACGTAATAAATAAATTTAATAAATAAAGTTTATGTTCAAACGCTGATGATGAATAAAGTTTCTCTGATTTACACTTTGATCTGTGAGTGTGTGTGTCTGTGTGTGTGTGTGAGTGTCTTTGTCTGTGTGTGTGTGTGTCTGCATGTGTGTGTGTCTGCATGTGTGTGTGTGTGTGTGTGTGTGACCTATTTTTCCTCGCCTGTTCTCCAGTCGTTTGGAAAAGTGCCGCTGCAGTGCATTGTGGGGGAAGTGGTTATCATTTCTGCCAAGTCACTGGTAAATCTCACACACACACTCACAGACACACACTCTCACACACAGACAGACACACACTCTCACTCCCTCTCACACACAGACACACACACACACTCTCTCACTCCCTCTCACACACACACACACACTCACACACAGTTTCTGCAGGTTTTTGTCTAAAACTTTAGTTTTAAAGCTTTTCACACTTTAGTTTATGACAAAAAATAAAGCTACTGATTCAGAAAATAAAGACAACTGTTAGCTTAGCTTCAGTCTGTTAGCACGATAACACGACCTGTTAGCTTAGCTTCAGTCTGTTAGCAGGATAACATGACCTGTTAGCTTCAGTCTGTTAGCAGGATAACACGACCTGTTAGCTTCAGTCTGTTAGCAGGATAACACGACCCGTTAGCTTCAGTCTGTTAGCACGATAACACGACCTGTTAGCTTCAGTCTGTTAGCAGGATAACACGACCTGTTAGCTTCAGTCTGTTAGCAGGATAACACGACCTGTTAGCTTCAGTCTGTTAGCAGGATAACACGACCCGTTAGCTTCAGTCTGTTAGCACGATAACACGACCTGTTAGCTTAGCTTCAATCTGTTAGCAGGATAACACGACCTGTTAGCTTAGCTTCAATCTGTTAGCAGGATAACACAATCTGTTAGCAGGATAACACGACCTGTTAGCGTTAGCTTCTGTTAGCTTTATAAATGAGCAGCCCTGCAGCATCATGGGAGGTGTAGTTGTTAAAATAATGATCCAGACAAAAGCTGATGTTTATAAATAGTTTATTCACCGTTACAGTGTTTTCATTATAAAACAGGAAGAAGAAGAAAAGGACGTTTCCACGGTGATACAGGCCGGTAGCCATGGAAACTGCTCTGTTTGTTTGTTGACAATAAAAACAAGACAATTATCATCGTGAACAGAAACATCGTGACCCCGGAGACAACGTTCGGCTCCAGAAGGTTCTGAGGAAGCGACGCTGAAGATCGGGTTTATAAGCCCCGCCCCCAAACTGTGACTGTCCAATAATATCTCATATATGTTAGCATGATGTCACAACCTGTTTGCTTTAGCTTCAGTCTGTTAGCATGATAACTTCCTGTTAGCTTTAGCTTCAGTCTGTTAGCAGGATGTCACAACCGGTTCGCTTTAGCTTCAGTCTGTTAGCATGATAACTACCTGTTAGCTTTAGTTTCAGTCTGTTAGCAGGATGTCACAACCTGCTAGCTTTAGCTTCAGTCTGTTAGCAGGATAACACGACCTGTTAGCTTTAGCTTCAGTCTGTTAGCAGGATAACTACCTGTTAGCTTTAGCTTCAGTCTGTTAGCAGGATAACATGACCTGTTAGCTTTAGCTTCAGTCTGTTAGCAGGATAACATGACCTGTTAGCTTTAGCTTCAGTGTGTTAGCCAGATGTCACGACCTGTTAGCTTTAGCTTCAGTCTGTAGCTTAAAAGTTAGCTTCTTAGCTAGCTACAACGACACCGTTGAGCTGCTGTTGAAATGAAATCAAGGTCCAGTCGTTAAAAAACGGAGTTCTGTAAAAATCTGCAGGTTAGCAACGGTAACTAAGGGGGCGGGGCTTTAGAAATGTTGAACCACACGTGACGTCATAAACGCGGCGTGCGCTCGTTACGGTCACGGTTCAACAAATGAAAACTGGAGGAGCAGAAAAGTGCGGTGTTCAGGTAAACGCCAAAACGAGCAGTTCAAGGCGAAGGCTTCCGGGGCCCGGCGCCGACGGCACGTGAGGCCGCACCTTAAGGCAAAAAGCAGAAGGAACGCCATCAGGGGGCGTGTTCCTGTGGTTCTGCAACGGAACCAACAAACTAAAGGGTTCGGATCAGACGGAGGCGGAGCTTCATTTTGGCGGGAAAACCCAGTTCAATGGGCTTTGACTTTGACCGACGCCAAACCCGTGTTTTCTCTCTGGTTCTGTGCAGAAACCTGAACGCCACCGGTTCTGTTCACATGTCCGGATGAGTCCGAACCGGCTGAACCAGGACGCGTCGTCTGCAAACGACTGAGAAACGGTCAGAAGAAGAAGAAGAGCGAGCACCTGAAACAGGCGGCGACGCCGTCAGCACCGGCCGGGCCCCAGAACCAGCAGCGCTCAACACCACGAGCTTCTGCACCGGTCCTGTCTAAACGGGTCGGTGCCGGGACGTGAGGCCAGGCGTGACGGCACCTGACAGGACTCAGGACACACACGGACCCGTGGACAGAACGCCGCACGGACCACGGCGCTGCTCGGTGTCACGGATCGGGACGGACTCAGTCATTCACTCATCAGACTCTGAGTTCAGGCTCCGCAGAGGCGTCAGGGAGGGATGACCCGGACCCGGACCCAGACCTGAACCCTGGACCTGAACCCTGGATCTGAACCCGGACCCGACCCAGGACCTGAACCCAGACCTGAACCCTGACCTGAACCCTGGACCTGAACCCTGGACCTGAACCCTGGACCTGAACCCTGACCTGAACCCAGACCTGAACCCAGACCTGAACCCTGGACCTGAACCCTGGACCCGAGCGTCCTGTTGATCCGGCTCTGGTGGAGGGGCCGACGCGGAGCCGCTGAGGGGGAGAAGCACCGACTGTTGGGACGGAACCAGACACCAGGACTAAAACAAAGTGAGAAAAGGGTTCAGATTCTGTGGACAGAGGAACCGTTTCAGAACTTCCTCCTCAGGAACGAGACGCTTGAACCTCGTGGTTCTGGACCACGACCCCGTTCAGAACTCGCCGACACTCGATGATCGTTTCTCTTCCTCTTCGTCGCTTCTTCTTCGAGCTGCTTCGTCTCAAAGTCCACGACTGGACCGACTCTGGTGAAGACCAGCGGAGGGACCGGTCCAGCCGGGTCCAAACTGGTCCAGCCGGGTCCAAACAGCTCCAGCCGGGTCCAAACAGCTCCAGCCGGGTCCAAACTGGTCCAGCCGGGTCCAAACAGCTCCAGCTGGGTCCAAACAGCTCCAGCTGGGTCCAAACAGGTCCAGCCGGGTCCATCTGTGACCGGACCAAACTCTGGGACCAAAGTTCTGATCCTCCGGGACCAGAACACGTTTATGAAACTGATCTTTGAATGAAGTTTGTTTCTGTAACAGAGAGTTTATTATTTGACGTCACATCGTCTTTAATCTGGCGTCTCTGCAGAATGACTCTGAAACAAGGAGCCGGCGGTCCGATTCCCGACCTGGTCCCGAGGACGAGAGCGCACAGAGAGAAGAGGCGCGGCGCTGACGGGGGAGACGGGACCCTCCGCTCCTCTGTCACCGCGTTCAGATTCAACTTTCACTCCTTTAGTTTCAGATCTGTCCGTCAGCCGGCCCCGCCCACATGACGGACCCCGCCCCCACACATGATCCCGCCCCCACACGTGACCCCGCCCACACACTGCTGATCCCGCCCACGTGACGGGCCCTGACCCCGCCCCCACACTACTGACCCCGCCCATATACCTGGCCCCGTCCCAACATGGCCCCGCCCACCGCGTTGGCCCCGCCCACACGGCTGCCCCTGTCCCGCACCGGCCCCGCCCACACACCTGGTCCCGCCCCCACACATGGCCCCGCCCACACGCCTCAGACCGCCGCGTCATGTGATTGTCCAGCTGATTGAGCAGGAGACGGGGGGCAGTCTCAGTCTGGGGTTCATGAATGTGTGTTTGTGTGAGCATGTGTGTGTGTGTGTCGCTGTGTGTGTCTATGTGCGTGTGTGTGTGTGAGCGTGTCTCTCTATGTGTGTGTGTGTGTGTGTGTGTGTGTGTGTGTGTGTGTCTCTGTGTGTGTGTGTGCGTGCGTGTGTGTGTGCGTGTGTCTCTATGCGTGTGTGTGTGTGTGTGTGTGTGTGTCTGTGTGTGTGTGTGTGTGTGTGTGTGTGTGTGTGTGTGTGTCTGTGTGTGTGTGTGTGTGTGTGTGTCTCTGTGCGTGTGTGTGTGTGTCTCTGTGTGTGTGTGTGTGCGTGTGTGTGTGTGTGTGTGTGTCTCTGTGTGTGTGTGTGTCTCTGTGTGTGTGTGTGTGTGTGTGTGTGTGTGTGTGTGTGTGCGTGTGTGTGC
>NC_139843.1:508277-543277 GCF_963691815.1 Echiichthys vipera
TGTGTGTGTGTGACCTGTGTGTGTGAGTGTGTGTGTGTGTGTAGAGCAGGTGTGTGTGTGTGTGTGTCTGTAGAGCAGTTGTGTGTGTGTGTGTGTGTCTGTAGAGCAGTTGTGTGTGTGTGTGTGTCTGTGTGTGTGTGTGACCTGTGTGTGTGTGTGTCTGACCTGTGTGTGTCTATAACCTGTGTGTGTGTCTGACCTGTGTGTGTATGTGTGTGTGTGTGTAGAGCAGGTGTGTGTGTGTGTGTCTGACCTGTGTGTGTGTGTGTGTGTGTCTGACCTGTGTGTGTGTCTGACCTGTGTGTGTCTATAACCTGTGTGTGTGTCTGACCTGTGAGTGTGTGTGTGTGTGTCTGACCTGTGTGTGTCTGACCTGTGTGTGTGTGTGTCTGACCTGTGTGTGTGTGTGTCTGACCTGTGCGTGTGTGTGTCTGACCTGTGCGTGTGTGTGTCTGACCTGTGCGTGTGTGTGTCTGACCTGTGTGTGTGTGTGTCTGACCTGTGTGTGTGTGTGTGCGCGTCTCTGACCTGTGTGTGTGTGTCTCTGACCCGTGTGTGTGTGTGTGTGTGTGTGTCTCTGACCCGTGTGTGTGTGTATGTGTGTGTGTGTGTGTGTGTGTGTGTGTGTCTGACCTGTGTGTGTGTGTGTGTGTCTCTGACCCGTGTGTGTGTGTATGTGTGTGTGTGTGTGTGTGTGTGTCTGACCTGTGTATGTGTGTGTGTCTGTCTCTGACCCGTGTGTGTGTGTATGTGTGTGTATGTGTGTGTGTGTGTGTGTCTGACCCGTGTGTGTGTGTGTGTGTGTGTGTGTCTGTGTGTGTGTGTGTGTCTGTGTGTGTGTGTGTGTGTGTGTGTGTGTGTGTGTGTGTGTGTGTGTGTGTGTCTCTGACAGTCGTAAAGGATACAGGTGAGGTCCAGGTCGAACCCGTCCTCCTGGTACCGCCTCTTGTTCCGGCTCACGATCTCCTTGATGAGGGCAGCCATCCCCGGGGCGTGCGCGCGGTGCCTGTCCGTAAAAGCGCCGTGAAAGTCCCGCAGACCTGTGCGGCGGCGGCCGCTCCGTCCCCGGCCGCCGCGGAGCCTGTGCTGCCTGGTCCCGGGGACAGAAGCTAACTAGCCCCGGGAGCTAGCGTGATCCAGCCGCGGCTCTGGGGTCCACGGTGAAATCAGATAAATCCGGTGGTTATTAGAAACGGAACCGAGGGGTCCAAACGGATCAGACGGCCCCGGTAACGGGCTCCTCTGGTCCGCCCTGAGAGCTCCGGAGCGGCCGGAGCTTCACCGGCCTTCCCGCTGACAGCAGCCCGTCTGTCGGTGCTGTTCCCCGGCGTCAGTACTCCTCCCTGCCCCGCTGCGGGCCTGGGTCTCCTGGTGTCCCGGTGTCCAGGTCCCCGCCTGCGGACACAACCATCCGCGGGTTCGAGTCCAGACCTGCGGAGCTCCGGGCGGCGGTGGGTCAGTGTGTTCCCGGCCGCTGTGATCGGCTGCTGATCGGCGGAAAGAAAATCTGTTTGAGCGGAAACAGAGACATGAACACATCCGGTACACCCTTTCAAAATACTATGGGAAACACTTCAAAATAAAGTACAGGGAGACTTCCGGTACACCCTTTCAAAATAAAGTACAGGGACACATCCGGTACACCCTTTCAAAATACTACAGAAAACACTTCAAAATAAAGTACAGGGAGACTTCCGGTACACCCTTTCAAAATAAAGTACAGGGACACGTCCGGTACACCCTTTCAAAATATAGGAAAATTTTCTAAATAAAGTCCAATGATTATACTAAAAAAACAATGTTTATCCTCACGTAGAGTCTGTAAAGAATATGAAATTACAACTTTAAAATACATATATTCATATATAATACATATATGTATAAATATAGAGTTATACAATTATTGATAATTCTAATATAATAAACATATAATCATAAAACTGTAAAATACATATAAATATATACATTTATATATATATGTATTAATACACACACATACATTAATATCTACACTGTTCGCTCTTGAGTTCAGATGCTTATAAACTGTTTCAGCTCCACCTGCTGAATTTCTCTATTTTATATTTACCTCGTCTGTAATTTGTCGTAATTTTGTTATTTATGTTTTTATTTGTTGAATTTGAAGAGTTTTAATTTTAAATGTACTTTTATCATTTTTTAAATGATTTTTTAAATCAGAAAATATTTATTTAACATTTATCAAAAGTGTTTACACGTTTAAAATATTTATAAAAATAAATAAATAAATATTAAAATGTTTCCATAAAACAAAGAGATTTAAAAAATAGAATATAAATAAAAGTTTATATTGAAGCAGCGTCCGGAGGCGGAAGTGAGTCCGGTAAAAGAACCGTAGAAGAAGAAGAAGCGGCCGCCTGCGCCCGGCACCACCGAAGAAGAGCACACCGCGGAAGCGCTGCAGAGTGACGTCACCGCCGGTGGAGGTGAGTTCCGTTACCGTCGCATTTACCGGAGAAACGGCACTTTGTGTGTTTTCCTCCCGGTGGGTTTTTACCGGAGCAGCTTCCGGAGCTCCGCGGCCGGTCTGACCTCTGTGACCCGGGCACAGGTGCGTGTTTCCCGGGGAGGAGCCGCTGTGTTCCGGCCGCAGACAGAAGGTCAAGCTAATGCTAGCGTTAGCAGCTAGGGTGCTCAAACTGCGGTCCCGGGACACCCAGGGGTCCGGGACGGGGTCCCACTGAGAGCCGTTGGGTTAAAGAGTGATTTAAAATAAAACCAGCTTGTTTTTTATTAAACAGGGACCGGATCCCTGATCCCTGATCCCTGATCCCTGATCCCACCGGACCCGGGTCTCACCGGACCCGGGTCTCACCGGACCCCGGTCTCACCGGACCCCGGTCTCACCGGACCCGGGTCTCACCGGACCCCGGTTCAAACACTGAGGGTTTAACGTTTCATCAGCTCTGATCATAAAAACAGAGCTGATGGAAAACAACTGGATCAGAAACGATGAAGCAGCAGCTGCTTCACTAAACGGCTGCAATACAATAATATATAAATATAAATAAATATAAATAAATGTGTAAATATGGAAGAGTTTCGGTTTCTTTCCCGTGCAGCTGCAGAAACTGTGTTTAGAAACCCGTCACTTCTCTTTTTCCTGCTTCTGTTCATTAAAACTGAGCTGATGTAAAAAATCTGCAGCTGTGAAACTCTGAAACAGCAGCTTCACTAAACGGCTGCGACTTAAAATGAATCTAGCTTCTTTATTAAACAGGGACCTGATCCCGGGCCCGGGTCTCACCGGGGCCCGGGTCTCACCGGGGCCCGGTTCAAACACTGAGGGTTTAACGGTTCTGCCTCCGGTCGTTGACGCGGAGCTGCGGGACCTTCACCCAGGATCAGGCACCATGAGCCCGCAGCTGCTCCTCCGTTCGGCTCCGATCCAAAACACTAAAAACAGTTTTGATTATGAAAATGTGGCGTTTCTAGTTTTCACTGAGCGGATCAAAGCACAGGACGAGGATCCTGAGGATCAATGTTTAATATTATTAATCAGAGATTTGAGAGATTCAATAATAAGAAGAACATTGTTCCTCCGCAGCCCTGAGTGCACTTCCTGTGACCTGCCTGTGCACTTCCTGTGACCTGCCTGTGCACTTCCTGTGACCTGCCTGTGCACTTCCTGTGACCTGCCTGTGCATTTCCTGTGACCTGCCTGTGCACTTCCTGTGACCTGCCTGTGCACTTCCTGTGACCTGCCTGTGCACTTCCTGTGACCCCCCCTGAGCCTGACCATGGTGCTGGGCAGCGTCCCGGCGGAGAGCGTGGGCCGCCCCCTGGGCAGGAACGAGGTCATCGGCCTGCTCTTCCGTCTCACCGTCTTCGGCGCCGTCACCTACTTCACCATCAAGTGGATGGTGGACGCCATCGACCCCACCAGGAAGCAGAAGGTGGAGGCGCAGAGACAGGTGAGGGGGGGGGGGGGGCAGAGACAGGTGAGGGGGGGGCAGAGACAGGTGAGGGGGGGGCAGAGACAGGTGAGGGGGGGGCAGAGACAGGTGAGGGGGGGGCAGAGAGACAGGTGAGGGGGGCAGAGACAGGTGAGGGGGGGGCAGAGACAGGTGAGGGGGGGCAGAGAGACAGGTGAGGGGGGGCAGAGACAGGTGAGGGGGGGCTCAGAGACAGGTGGGGGGGGGGAGGGCAAATAACTGTTGTCTTCAGTGAACTTTAATAAACGTATATTTATAATAATAATAATCGTTAATAAGCATAACTGTGTGTGTGTGTGTGTGTGTGTGTGTGTGTGTGTGTGTGTGTGTGTGTGTGTGTGTTCGTGTGTGTGTGTGTGTGTGTGTGTGTGTGTGTGTGTGTGTGCAGGCGGAGAAGCTGATGCGTCAGATCGGAGTGAAGAACGTGAAACTGTCTGAATATGAAATGAGCATCGCAGCTCACCTGGTGGACCCCCTGAGCATGCAGGTACACCTGCAGTGCTGTTGTTGTTGTTTGTGTGTTTATTGTTGTTGTTATTGTTGTTATAGTAATAAAGTAATATTTGTCGTGGGGCTCAGATGACGTGGCAGGACGTGGCCGGTCTGGACGACGTGATCACAGAGTTGAAGGAGACGGTGATTTTACCTGTTCAGAAGAGACACCTGTTCATGGGCTCCAGGCTGCTGCAGCCGCCCAAAGGTCCGTTACCACGGCAACCGCTCACCCGTTCACTCACCTGTTCGCTCACCTGTTCACCTGCCCTTTTCTGACCCCGCCCCCCCCTGTCGTCACGGTAACAGGCGTGCTGCTGTACGGACCCCCGGGCTGTGGGAAAACGCTGATCGCCAAGGCGACGGCCAAGGAGGCGGGGTTCCGCTTCATCAACCTGCAGCCGTCCACGCTGACGGACAAGTGGTACGGAGAGTCCCAGAAGCTCGCCGCCGCCGTCTTCTCCCTGTCCGTCAAACTGCAGCCGTCAATCATCTTCATCGACGAGATCGGTACACACACACACACACACACACACACACACACACACACACACACACACACACACACACACACACACACACACACACACACACACACACACACACACACACACACAGGGACACACAGGGACACACACACACAGGGACACACACACAGGGACACACACACACACACACACAGGGACACACACACACACAGGGACACACACACACACACAGGGACACACACACACACACACACACACACACACGGGGACACACACACACACACACACACACGGGGACACACACACACACACACACACACGGGGACACACACACACACACACACAGGGACACAAACACACACACACACACAGGGACACACAGAGACACACACACACACACAAACACACACACACACACACACACAGGGACACACAGAGACACACACACACACACACACACACACACACACACACACACACACACACACACACACACACACACACCACACACACACACACACACACACACAGAGACACACACAGAGACACACACACACACACTCTAATGATGGTGTGTGTTGCACAGACTCGTTCCTGAGGAGTCGTTCGAGCTCCGACCACGAGGCGACGGCGATGATGAAGGCGCAGTTCATGAGTCTGTGGGACGGGCTGGACACGGACCACCACTGCCAGGTCCCCCATCAACATCATTATCATTATTATTATTATTATTAATATTAATAATACATCCTTAACCCTGAGCGTCGTCCTCCTCCCGTGTGTCAGGTGATCATCATGGGCGCCACCAACCGCCCTCAGGACCTGGACCCGGCCATCCTCAGGAGGATGCCCACCAGGTTCCACATCAACCAGCCTGTGGGTGTTTCAAAATAAGAGCACGCAACGTTAGCATGTTAGCATAGCATGGTTCTCACCTGTGTGTGTGTGTGTGCGTGCGTGTGTGTGTGTGCGTGCGCCTCTGTGTGCGTGTGTGTGTGTGTGTCTGTGTGTGTGTGTATGTGTGTGTGTGTGTGTGTGTGTGTGTGCGTGTGTGTGTGTGTGTGCGTGTGTGTGTGTGTGCGTGCGCCTCTGTGTGCGTGTGTGTGTGTGTGTCTGTGTGTGTGTGTGTGTATGTGTGTGTGTGTGTGTGTGTGTGTCCCTGTGTGTGTGTGTGTGTGTGTGTGTGTGTGTGTGTGTGTCCCTGTGTGTGTGTGTGTGTGTGTGTGTGTGTGTGTGTGTGTCCCTGTGTGTGTGTGTGTGTGTGTCCCTGTGTGTGTGTGTGTGTGTGTGTGTGTGTGTGTGTGTGTGTGTGTGTGTGTGTGTGTGTGTGTGTGTGTGTGTGTGTGTGTGTGTGTGTGTGTGTGTGTGTGTGTGTGTGTGTGTGGAGCAGAGCGTGATGCAGAGGGAGCAGATCCTCAAACTGATCCTGGAGAACGAGAGCGTGAGTTCAAACACCACCGTTACACCGACCCACTGGAGAACAGGAGCACATGATTAAGAGTGTGTGTGTGTGTGTGCGTCTCACCTGTCTTTCTGCAGATCGACCTGTCTGTTGACCTCGTCGACGTTGCCAAGGAAACGGAGGGTTTCTCAGGAAGTGACCTCAGAGAAATGTGTCGGGACGCCGCTCTGCTCTGCGTCAGAGACTTCGTCCACTCTCAGAACGACAGGTACCTGTCTCTCTCTCACCTGTCTGTCTCTCACGTGTCTGTCTGTCTCTCCCTGTCTGTCCCTCACCTGTCTGTCTCTCACCTGTCTGTCCCTCACCTGTCTGTCTCTCACCTGTCTGTCTCTCACCTGTCTGTCTCTCCCTGTCTGTCCCTCACCTGTCTGTCTCTCACCTGTCTGTCTCTCACCTGTCTGTCTCTCGTCCGTCTCTCTCTCACCTGTCTCTCTCTCTCCTGTCTGTCTCTCACCTGTCTCTCTCTCACCTGTCTGTCTCTCTCTCACCTGTCTGTCTCTCTCTCACCTGTCTCTCACCTGTCTCTATCTCTCTCTCACCTGTCTCTCTCTCACCTGTCTCTCTCTCTCCTGTCTGTCTCTCACCTGTCTCTCTCTCACCTGTCTCTCTCTCACCTGTCTCTCTCTCACCTGTCTGTCTGCCTCTCACCTGTCTGTCTCTCACCTGTCTCTCTCTCACCTGTCTGTCTCTCTCTCACCTGTCTCTCTCTCACCTGTCTCTCTCTCACCTGTCTCTCTCTCTCACCTGTCTGTCTCTCACCTGTCTCTCTCTCTCCTGTCTGTCTCTCACCTGTCTGTCTCTCTCACCTGTCTCTCTCTCACCTGTCTGTCTCTCACCTGTCTCTCTCTCACCTGTCTGTCTCTCACCTGTCTCTCTCTCACCTGTCTGTCTCTCACCTGTCTCTCTCTCACCTGTCTCTCTCTCACCTGTCTCTCTCTCACCTGTCTGTCTGCCTCTCACCTGTCTCTCTCTCACCTGTCTCTCTCTCACCTGTCTGTCTGCCTCTCACCTGTCTGCCTCTCACCTGTCTCTCTCTCACCTGTCTGTCTCTCACCTGTCTCTCTCTCACCTGTCTCTCTCTCACCTGTCTCTCTCTCACCTGTCTCTCTCTCACCTGTCTCTCTCTCACCTGTCTGTCTGCCTCTCACCTGTCTGCCTCTCACCTGTCTCTCTCTCACCTGTCTGTCCCTCACCTGTCTCTCTCTCACCTGTCTGTCCCTCACCTGTCTCTCTCTCACCTGTCTGTCTCTCTCTCACCTGTCTCTCTCTCACCTGTCTCTCTCTCACCTGTCTCTCTCTCACCTGTCTGTCTCTCACCTGTCTGTCTCTCAGTGCGTCAGAAGACGTCATCCGTCCGATCCATCAGTCCGACCTTCAGAAGGCGATCAGTAAGATGAAGAAATCCAAGATGGCGGGCGGCCGTGGCGCACTGCTGCACGCCGCTCTGGACTAACCAGTGACATCATCACGCCGCTCTGGACCGCCCACAGTGACGTCATCACGCCGCTCTGGACCGCCCACAGTGACGTCATCACGCCGCTCTGGACCGCCCACAGTGACATCATCACGCCGCTCTGGACCGCCCACAGTGACATCATCACGCCGCTCTGGACCGCCCACAGTGACGTCATCACGCCGCTCTGGACCGCCCACAGTGACATCATCACGCCGCTCTGGACCGCCCACAGTGACGTCACGTGTTTCTCCGACCTTCAGAAACAGAACTAAAGAACGTTTCTGTGTCTGAAGGTCAACGAGACGGCGTTTCCGTGGTTACACCGTCAACAACTACATTACCCATCAGCCTCAGCAGAACTGAGCTCAAATCCAGAACTTTTATTGTGAAAATCCTCCCTGCAGCAGGAAGTTAAAGACGAATCACAGAAGTGAACGAGCCGCCGGCGTCTCCTCGTTACACGTGAACCTGATCTCCATCCGTTACCTCAGGAGGAGCGCCCCAGACACGAGGTAGCGGTTCGATTCCGTGTCGCCCGTAAACAAGAATCTAAACGTCGGCGGTTTTGAATCGTTTTCGCTGTAAAACACAGAAACACGTTTTTCATAAAGTGAACTTTATTATTTTATTATTTTTTTATTTTTATTATTTCTATCGTGTTTTTCTGTTTCTTTGACCCTGTGTGAATAAAGTTTTTTGTTGTGTCATAAACGCTGAGTCATGTTCATGTTTATAATAAATCAGGAGAGTTTTCAGTCGTTAAAGTTCAAACAAAACGGAACAGGAACTTTAATCATGTGAATATGACTCATACTCATCTCCAGCCTCTGATCCTGGATCAGGTCTCAGGTCGCTCCATCGTCCCCTCACTCGTGAACCAGATCCCGAGGTGCTTGAAGTCCTTCACTTGGGGTCAGGACTCGTTCCAGACCCGGAGGAACAATCCAGCGGTTTCCTGCTGAGAGCCACGGCCTCAGATCCAGAGGTGCTGATCCTCATCCCGGCCGTTTCACACTCGGCTGTGAACCGATCCAGTGAGTGCTGAAGGTCCCTGACCCACGACGCCATCAGGACCACGTCAGAGACCAGATCCTCAGCCCACCCACCTGCAGCCCCTCCCCACCACCACTACGCCTCCATATCCTGTCCATGAAAACCACAAACAGGATTGGTGACAGAGTGCCCCCCTGGAGGAGGCCGACCCCCACCGGGAACCACTCCGACTCACTGCCCAGGATCCGGACTCAGCTCTCTCTTTGGGGGTACAGAGACTGGACCCCCTCAGAAGTGACCCCCTCACCCCAGACTCCCCCAGCACCTCCCACATTATCTCCAGGGACCCGGTCATGGGCCTTCTCCAGATCCACAAAGCACATGTAGACCGGATGGGCCCACTCCTGTGAACAGCTTGGACGGTTCCCCGTGTCCCCCTCCTGAGGTGCTGAATGGTGGTCCAGAAGCACCTCGGTGCCCCCCAAAGTCCTTCTCCAGGACTTGTGTGAACTCCTCCCACACCCGCTGCTTTGCCTCTGACCCAGCAGAGGCTGCAGCCCTTCAGACCTGTGGGGACCTCAGAACCACCTCCGGAGTCTTCTGGGAGACCAGATCCTGAAGGCCTCCTTCTTCAGGGGGACCCCTGACCCCCGGGGTCCACCACGGTGCTCCAGGGTCCCCGCCCCTTGAGGCACCTGAGACCTTGAGGCCACAGCTCACCGCTGCAGCTTCAGCAGTGGAAGCTTTGAACATCGCCCGCTCCGGTTCGATGCCCCCAACCTCCACAGGGACGCCAGAAAAGCTCCTCCGGAGGTGTGAGGTGAAGGTCTCTGGGACAGGGGCCTCCTCCAGACGGTCCCAGTTCACCCGCACTACTGGTTTGGGTTTACCCGGTCTGTCCAGAACCTTCCCCGTCCTCTGACCCACTCATCCCCAGATGGTGATCAGCTGACAGCTCTGCCCCTCTCTTCACCCGAGTGTCCAAAACATCCGGCCTCAGATCAGATGAGACCATCACAGACTGGATCCTGGACCTTTGGCCTAGTGTGCTCTGGGACCAGGTCCACTTCTGAGCCTCCTTCTGTTCCAACATGGTGTTTGTTAAAGAGGATCCAGGACCTTCGGCCTCAGATCAGACGTTTGTTAATAAAACAGAAACAAGCTGAGACAGAATATGACGATGATCATGATCATGATGCTCTGAGAAAACTTAAACTATTTAAACTTTATATATAAATATAAAGTTTAAATAATTTAATTCATTAAACTATTTAAACTTTATATATAAATATAAAGTTTAAATAATTTAATTCATTAAACTGAACCAAGACGTCATTTATAAAAAACGACGACAGGAAAAACTTTGTTTCTTCAGTGAAAAAAGTTTATTAAAGCTTTAAAAACATTCGTCTGCAACAACAGGAAGTGACACGCTGAACAGGAAGTGACACGCTGAACAGGAAGTGACAGGCTGAACAGGAAGTGACACGCTGAACAGGAAGTGACACGCTGAACAGGAAGTGACACGCTGAACAGGAAGTGACAGGCTGAACAGGAAGTGACAGGCTGAACAGGAAGTGACACGCTGAACAGGAAGTGACAGGCTGAACAGGAAGTGACACGCTGAACAGGAAGTGACACGCTGAACAGGAAGTGACAGGCTGAACAGGAAGTGACAGGCTGAACAGGAAGTGACACGCTGAGCCGGAAGTGACACGCTGAACAGGAAGTGACACGCTGAACAGGAAGTGACACAGTCGAGTCAGAAACACCAAAATTTACCCAGAACGAAAGAAAAAACGTTCAAACCTGAAAAAAAACCTGAAGATCAAAGAAGGAACTCATTTAAATAATAATAATAATATTTCATCAGATTTTTTCTGTTTTCTCTTGATAATAAATTAAAGTTTTAGTTTTCAAAGAGAAAAGAATAAAAATCAAAAACACAGAAAGATGATTTTTCACATTTCATTCTTTAAGTTAATTAAATCTGATTCTCGTTCAAACGGACGCCAGTGAAAACGTGAAAACGCCAAAACGCCGTTTCTGCGCCTCCTGTTCTGCTTCAGTGGTGCGTTCGTGTGCTGTTGGAATAATCGGAGAAACGAGTTCCCGACGAAGAATTCACGAGTTTTTGTTTCATTTAGACGAAGAAACAGAAACGTCCGAGGAGAACCTGAACGCAGCATCAACAGCAGCCAATCAGACGCCTGGACCGAGACGACTTCTCCTCACTTCTGTCTCTTTGTCTCTTTGTCTCTTCGTATCTTCGTCTCTTTGTCTCTTTGAGTTTACTGAGCATCTAACGGTTCCTTTCATGTTTAATCATTTGTGTAAAAATAAAGTTTTGTAAAATTAAAGCTTCAGAAAATAAAAACCCGTCACATTAAAGCTGATGAACTCGAGCTGCTGATTGGACCCGACCCTTCAGGGGGCGGGGCTTAGCCACACACAGATGAACACAGATGCATCATGGGATTATTGCGGCTCGCCCTCCTGCCTCCACAGAACCAAGATGGCCGCCGTGAGCCTCGTGCCTGCGTCTCCTCACAGCTCCGTGTTCGGGGCGCGGCCGAAGCTCCGCCCCTCACACTCGCTGTGGAAGTCGCAGCCGTCCAGGAGGTGGCGGTACGCGGCCCGGACGTCCCGGTACAGCGGCGCGTCCTCCCCCTCCAGCCCCGGGAATCGAACCGGAGCCTCGTTGAGGAGCAGCTGCAGCCGCGGGCCTCGCTGGCAGTCGTACAGCACGAAGAGCAGGTTGGCGGCGTACGGGACGATGAGACCGGAGCGGAAACTTCTCCCTGAGAGACGCAAGACGCACGTTTAAGTCCCACTCACCTGACGCCGCGCGCTGCGCTCTGATTGGAGCTGAGGCGGGGGGCGGGGCTTCGTACCGTGCTGTGTGGCGTAGTTGGTGGCGGTGGGCGGAGTCTGGTCCTTGAAGAGTCCCAGCAGCGCCAGGAGGGGGAGGAGCGTCTCAGCGTGACCCACCAGGACGGAGGCGGGCTCAGGGGCGGCGTCCGTCGACCTGAGGAGCGAGAACGCTTATTTATTAATTATGATCATTGATATTTAATAAATAATAAAGAAAAATAATTATGCTAAGCTAATGTTAGCTGCATGTGCTAACAACAACAACAATAAGTGGGTGTAAAGCGTCCTGTGATGTCACGGACCTGCGGGGGCGCCCGGCCTTGTCGAGCGTCCTGAAGACGTGGTGGAACAGTGGGCAGCTGGACAGGGCGCTGATGGCGTGCCCGTGAGTGCGCTTCCAGTACTGCTTCAGGTCCGACTTGTACTCCAGCACCTGGGGACGGATTCAAACCGTGATCAACACGCAGCAGAACCACTGAACCACAGAACCGTCAGGGACATGAGAGGCGGGGCGGGACCTTGGCGTCGTCCTCGTCAAACAGGAAACACCACGGCGAGTGGAGGGACTTGATGGCGAGCTCGTAGGAACACAAGAAGAACGCCGCCTCCACCAGATCTACGGGAACACGGAGGGACAAACTTCACGCTCCATGCTGTGTGTGTGTGTGTGTGTGTGTGTGTGTATGTGTGTGTGTGTGTGTGTGTGTGTGTGTGTGTGTGTGTCTGACCCGTGCGTGTGTGTGTGTGTGTGTGTCTGACCCGTGTGTGTGTGTCTGACCCGTGTGTGTGTGTGTGTGTGTCTGACCCGTATGTGTGTGTGTGTGTGTGTCTGACCCGTGTGTGTGTGTGTGTGTGTGTGTGTGTGTCTGACCCGTGTGTGTGTGTGTGTGTGTGTGTGTGTTTGTCTGACCCGTGTGTGTGTGTCTGACCCGTGTGTGTGTGTGTGTGTGTGTGTCTGACCCGTGTGTGTGTGTGTGTGTGTGTGTGTGTGTGTGTGTCTGACCCGTGTGTGTGTGTCTGACCCGTGTGTGTGTGTGTGTGTGTGTGTGTGTGTGTGTGTATGTGTGTGTACCTGTGTGTGTGTGTGTGTGTGTGTGTGTGTGTGTGTGTATGTGTGTGTGTATGTGTGTGTACCTGTGTGTGTGTGTGTGTGTGTGTGTGTGTGTGTGTGTGTGTGTGTGTGTGTGTGTGTGTGTGTGTGTCTGACCCGGGCTCAGCTGCTGCCGGTGGAGGCCCAGCCTCTCAGCGACCCTCCCCCTCACCGCCTCCATCTCCTCCCCGTGTTTGAACTTCTCCACCTCCAGCGTCGCCGTGCGGTTCTTCTCCACGCCCTCCACGAAACCACGGCAACGCTCGAAGAACCGCAGCAGGGAGTCGTCCACCTGGTGACGGAACGGCAGCTCTGCACACACACACACACACGTACACACAGGTACACACACACACACACACACACACACACACACACACACCTGTTATAATTCATGTTCAGATCCTGCTTCTGCTCTAATCTGTTTGTGTGTGTGTGTGTGTGTGTGTGTGTGTGTGTGTGTGTGTGTGTGTGTGTCTGACCCGTGTGTGTGTGTACCTGTGTGTGTGTGTGTGTGTGTGTGTGTACCTGTGTGTGTGTGTGTGTGTACCTGTGTGTGTACCTGTGTGTGTGCGTGTGTGTGTGTGTGTGTACCTGAGTGTGTGTGTGTGTGTGTACCTGTGTGTGTGTGTGTGTGTGTGTACCTGAGTGTGTGTGTGTGTGTGTACCTGTGTGTGTGTGTGTACCTGTGTGTGTGTGTGTGTGTACCTGAGTGTGTGTACCTGTGTGTGTGTGTGTGTGTGTGTACCTGTGTGTGTGTGTGTGTACCTGTGTGTGTGTGTGTGTGTGTGTGTACCTGAGTGTGTGTACCTGTGTGTGTGTGTGTGTGTGTGTGTGTGTGTGTGTGTGTACCTGTGTGTGTGTGTGTGTGTGTGTGTGTACCTGTGTGTGTGTGTGTGTACCTGTGTGTGTGTGTGTGTGTGTGTGTGTGTACCTGTGTGTGTGTGTGTGTGTGTGTGTGTGTGTACCTGTGTGTGTGTGCAGGTGCAGACCCTCCTGGAAGGCCTCGGTGCTGTGGACACAGGTGTGTGTGTGTGTGTGTGTACCTGTGTGTGTGTGTGTGTGTGTGTGTGTGTGTGTGTGTGTACCTGAGTGTGTGTGTGTGTGTACCTGAGTGTGTGTGTGTGTGTGTGTGTGTGTGTGTGTGTGTGTGTGTGTGTACCTGAGTGTGTGTGCCTGTGTGTGTGTGTGTGTGTACCTGTGTGTGTGTGTGTGTGTGTGTGTGTGTACCTGTGTGTGTGTGTGTGTGTGTGTGTGTGTACCTGTGTGTGTGTGCAGGTGCAGACCCTCCTGGAAGGCCTCGGTGCTGTGGACGCAGCGTGGTTTGGAGCTCGTCTTCAGCTCCATCTTCTTCACGTTTTGCTCCGTAAACAGCGACGGGAACAAGAGTCCGAGCCTCTGAGCGAGCAGACGCAGGTCGGCCCGCCCCTTCTCCACCAGCGCCCCTGAGGATTCACCGCATCAATGATACACGACTGGAGCTGCTGCCCCCGAGACCTGATCCAGGATCAGAGGCTGGAGCTGCTGCCCCTGAGACCTGATCCAGGATCAGAGGCTGGAGCTGCTGCCCCTGAGACCTGATCCAGGATCAGAGGCTGGAGCTGCTGCCCCCGAGACCTGATCCAGGATCAGAGGCTGGAGCTGGTCCCCTGAGACCTGATCCAGGATCAGAGGCTGGAGCTGCTGCCCCCGAGACCTGATCCAGGATCAGAGGCTGGAGCTGCTGCCCCCGAGACCTGATCCAGGACCAGAGGCTGGAGCTGCTGCCCCTGAGACCTGATCCAGGATCAGAGGCTGGAGCTGCTGCCCCTGAGACCTGATCCAGGATCAGAGGCTGGAGCTGCTGCCCTGAGACCTGATCCAGGATCAGAGGCTGGAGCTGCTGCCCCTGAGACCTGATCCAGGATCAGAGGCTGGAGATGAGAATATTTAATAATAATAATAATAATAATAATAATAATAATAATATCAGAGCCGGTGCCTCCGGGTCTCACCGTCCATGTCCTCCGTGTACCACATCTGCCAGCGGCTCTGGATCTCCCGCAGCAGACCGTTGCTCCCCCCGGTGCTGCCCCCGGTGCTCCCCGCGGTGCTGCCCCCGGCGCTGGTCGCCTCTCTCCGGGCCAGCTCGCTCCGGAGCAGCTCGCTGAGCCTCTGGATCCTGCGGATGTTCTTGACGGTGGGGAAGCGGCTCCCGTGCCGGATGACGGCGGTGACGTGGACCGGGGAGCAGCTCTCGGTGCTCGGGGGTCTCAGCACGGAGCGGTTCACGGACAGCTCGTCCCGCAGCAGCCGCCGGTTCACGTCCTCGTACCGGGTCTTGGTGCCGAAGTACGCGGCGATGTGCGGGATGTCCGGGGCCGGGCGGGAGGAGCAGCAGGGGCGGGTCAGGACCAGGCTGAGGGCCAGGACCAGGGCCCCGCCACGGCCCGGTAAACCCGGCAAACCCCCGGACATGATGACCGGAACTGAAGAGCCGGAACCTTTGTGTACTGAGCTGAAGTTCCTCCCGTGTTCCAGTGAAACCGCTCCGGACTCTTTAAAACACTGAAACAAACTAAATAATCATAAAAACGAACTTTAAACTTCACAAACACGAAGATTATTTTAATATCGATCAAATTCTGCGGCGGTTCAACTTTAGTCCGCCTCAGGAACCGGAAACACCAGCGAACCGTTTCCGGTAAATAAACAACAACTTCCGTTTACTGTGCTACAAAATAAAAGCCGAAACAAAAACAAAACAAAAAAACACACTACCGGTGTCTACTTTCAAAATAAAAGCATGTGACGTCACATATATAAAGTTATGATGAAGTGACGCTGAATTTTTATTTAAAATATTTAAATTTAATTAAATATGAGAAACGAGTGAAGGTCAGAAACACGACACGTCCTCTTTCTGTGGACACGGGTTCGAATCCGGGACAGAGACCGGGACAGAGACTGGGACAGTGTCCCACAGTGACGACGGTAAAACCTCTTTACAGCACCGTTTGTCCCTGGTCCTGTTTGTCCCTGGTCCTGGTTCTGGTCCTGGTCCTGGTGTACGGCGTCTCTCAGACCGGGTCAGACAGGACCCGGTCTGAGAGACGCCGTACACCAGGACCCACGTCATCTCCGTCACCTGACCCTGCTGAGGCATCTCGGCCCCGGGGGGACGGTGTCGGGTTCAGAGGATCAGGGTCTTCCTGCTGCACATGTTGTTGATGGTTTAGAGGAGACAGTGAGGCTGCAGGACTCCAGAGGACTCTAGAGGACCAGAGGACTCTAGAGGACCAGAGGACTCCAGAGGACTCTAGAGGACCAGGGGACTCCAGAGGACCAGAGGACCAGGGGAGACCAGGGGAGACCAGGGGACTCCAGAGGACCAGAGGACTCCAGAGGACTCCAGAGGACTCCAGAGGACCAGAGGACCAGGGGAGACCAGGGGACTCTAGAGGACCAGAGGACTCCAGAGGACTCCAGAGGACTAGAGGACTCCAGAGGACTCTAGAGGACCAGAGGACTCTAGAGGACCAGAGGACTCCAGAGGACTCTAGAAGACCAGAGGAGACCAGGAGAGACCAGAGGACCCCGAGGACCAGGGGAGACCAGAGGACTCTAGAAGACCAGGGGACTCCAGAGGACTCCAGAGGACCAGAGGACTCCAGAGGGTCCTGTGCCCCGGGTTCACAGGTCCTTATCTCGGTTCACAGGGAGCGGTTAATGATTCAGGGTCAGCTGGTCACTGATTGACTCCAGACGCTTTAACTTCAGAGTCTGTGGAGACTGGACTCTGTCTCTGATCCCTGTCCTGCTCCAGCGTCTCCCCGACTCCACCGCACCGGCCCCGCAGACTCCACCGCCCCGGAACGGCAGACTCCACCGCCCCGGCCCAGCAGACTCCACCGCACCGGCCCCGCAGACTCCACCGCCCCGGAACGGCAGACTCCACAGGCCCAGCAGACTCCACCGCCCCGGACCGGCAGACTCCACCGGCCCGGACCGGCAGACTCCACAGGCCCAGCAGACTCCCCCCGGTTGGAGGCGTCCGCCTGCAGGGATCGGGGTTTGGACAAACAGGAGAGGAACAGATCTGAAGAACAGAGGATTATTATCAGGGACCAGGACCAGGACTCACCAGGACCAGGACTCAACAGGACCAGGACTCACCAGGACCAGAACTCAACAGGACCAGGACTCACCAGGACCAGGACTCAGCAGGACCAGGACTCATCAGGACCAGGACTCAACAGGACCAGGACTCACCAGGACTCACCAGGACCAGGACTCAGCAGGACCAGGACTCAACAGGACCAGGACTCAACAGAACCAGGACTCAACAGGACCAGGACTCATCAGGACCAGGACTCATCAGGACCAGGACTCAGCAGGTGCAGGACTCAGCAGAACCAGGACTCAGCAGGACCAGGACTCACTAGGACTCAGCAGGGCTCTGGTCCGGTTCCGTGATGGTTGCTGGGCGGCGTGGCGGTGGCGGCGGCGTGGCGTCCCCTCCGGACGGAGGGTGGGGCTGGGTGATCGTCGGCTGCTGCTTCATGGTGATGGTGTGCACTCGAGCCGTAACCAGGTAACCACGATTATGGGCTGGACTGATGATCTGAGGGGGTTTGGTTTAATGGTGGACCGGGTCTGACCCGGGTTCAGGGTCCAAACGTCTCTGAAAGTCCTCTTCGTAAACAGAACCACGTTTTTACAACCGTCCAAACACTGAAGAGCTCACAGGCGTTAGCTCAATGCTAACACAGAATGGGAAAAACCATTAACAAGCTAAAGGAAATTAGCACGAAGATGGAGAGCGCACACACACACACAAAACAAACAAACAAACACACACACACAAAACAAACACACACACACACACAAAACAAACACACACACACACAAAACAAACACACACACACACAAAACAAACAAACAAACACACACAAAACAAACAAACACACACACACAAAACAAACACACACACACAAAACAAACACACACACACAAACAAACACACACACACAAAACAAACCAACACACACACACACACAAAACAAACACACACACACACAAAACAAACAAACACACACACACAAAACAAACAAACACACACACAAAACAAACAAACAAACACACACAAAACAAACACACAAAACAAACACACACAAACAAACCAACACACACACACACAAAACAAACACACACAAAACAAACACACACACACACACAAAACAAACACACACACACAAACACACACACAAAACAAACACACACACACAAAACAAACAAACACACACACAAAACAAACACACACACAAAACAAACACACACACAAACCAACACACACACACACACACACACAAAACAAACACACAAACAAACCAACACACACACACACACACACACACACAAAACAAACAAACACACACACACACACACACACAAAACAAACAAACACACACACACACACACTTTGAACTTTCAGATTTTAAACAACATTCGTTTTGTTTGTTTTTTATCTTTATTTAATAAAAGTCGATAAAAGAACAGAGTCCAGTTCTGCAGACGACCCGGTTTCTCCTGGTTCTGTCTTTAGTCTCACGTGGCGTCCCTCAGGGAAGCGTCCTGGGTCCTCTGGGGTTTCTGTCACACTCAGGTCGCTCCTCTTCCTCTTCATCAGCTCCTCCTCTGGTCGCGGGTCGTTGGCAGCGATGACGTTTACGTCTCTTTGTATCTTTGTGTTCAGTCTGAAGCTGTTTTGTCTGTTTTTAGATGTTTTACGCGTCTTTGGGTCGTTTTGTGTCTGTTTTTCACGTTTTTGCACCTCTGTCGTCATTTTGGATCCTTTAGTCAGTGACGATCTGGTTCCTCGTGTCTCCGTTTTTTTCCCGTTGGCGTCTCAGTGGAAACAAACGTCGTCATCGCGGCGCCCGCTCGCTGTCACTCCCCCGTCCTCTCGTCTCCTGTGAAACACGTTCAGCTTCAGTGTCTTCACAGGAGACGTGTGGATCATTGACGGCTCGTGTCCCCGTCCTGTCAATGTTTGTGTGCACCGTGCTCACACCGTTACACAACACGTTACACAACCACACAGCGCTGACGCATCACTTCCTGTCTGCAGGTGCATCTCCGTCTTCTTTGTGGAGTTTCAGGCTCATTTCGGAGCCGACTACGCTGCGACGGCGTGGATCCACAGCCTGGTGGACTGCAGCACCATGCTCTGTGGTCAGTACAGGGCCGCCCGGGCACGCTGGGCCGCCCCGGGCACGCTGGGCCCCCGTCACACAGCTGACAGTGTGTGTGTGTGTGTGTGTGTGTGTGTGTGCAGCGCCGGTCGGCAGCCTGATTGGTAACCGCTGGTCGTGCCGGGTGGCGGTGATGCTCGGTGGGCTGCTGTCGTCCTGTGGACTCCTCATCAGCTCCTTCAGCCGCAGCCTGGAGCTGCTCTACTTCAGCATGGGCGTCCTGACAGGTGCGTCCTCTAAACACGTCTAAACGCGTCCTCCACGCCTCTAAACGCGTCATCCACGCCTCTAAACGCGTCATCCACGTCTCTAAACGCGTCATCCACGCCTCTAAACGCGTCATCCACGCCTCTAAACGCGTCATCCACGTCTCTAAACGCGTCATCCACGCCTCTAAACGCGTCCTCCACGTCTCTAAACGCGTCATCCACGTCTCTAAACGCGTCCTCCATGCCTCTAAACACGTCCTCTGCGCCTCTAAACGTCTTTAACTTATATTTCTCGTCTCACATCGTTTCCGTTTCTCCCTCCACAGGTTTGGGCTTCGCTCTCTGTTACACGCCGGCCATCGCCACAGTCGGCTTGTATTTCCGGCGGCGGCAGGCGTTGGCGTACGGCGTGGCCCTGTCGGGCAGCGGGATCGGCACCTTCGTGCTGGCTCCGGCGGTGCAGCTGCTCATCGAGCTGTACTCGTGGAGGGGGGCGCTGCTCATCCTCAGCGCCTTCGTCGCCAACCTCTGCGTGTGCGGGGCGCTGCTGCGGCCAATCACGCTGCAGGAGGAGGAGCAGAGAGAGGGCGGCGAGGACAAACCCGGTGAGTAGAGCACGCTGCAGCTAACGTTAGCACAGACACACTGCAGCTAACGTTAGCGCAGACGACACTGAACACGCTGCAGCTAACGTTAGCGCAGACGGCGCTGAACACGCTGCAGCTAACGTTAGCGCAGACGGCGCTGAACACGCTGCAGCTAACGTTAAAAATGTGATGAGTCGTGATTATTAAAGAAAAGTCTCTGTTGATCAGATCGAGTTTCTAATCTCGTGTTTTTGGCGTCCTCTCCGTCTGCAGGAAGTGGGTCATCGCTGGGCGCCGAGCTCGCTGTGAAACTCTCCAAAGAATCCGACCGCCTCGAATCGTCCTCGCCGCCCTCTGTCAGAAGCCCCGCCCCTCATCTGCAGAGGAGGCGGGGCTTCACCTCCTGCTTCCTGTCCAGTCAGGAGTTCCGCTTCCTGCTGCTGCCGGACTTCCTGGGCCTCGCCGTGTCTTTCCTGTTCCTGGCGTGCGGCTGCAGCCTCCCCTTCGTCTACCTGGTGCCGTACGCGCTGAGCGCCGGCGTGAGCCCCCAGCACGGCGCCTTCCTCATGTCCATCCTGGGGGTCACCGCCATCGTGGGGAACGTGACCTTCGGCTGGCTGACGGACCGCAGGTGCACGCCACTTCCTTTCCTGTGGTTTAGTAAAATTAGCCGTTTTGACGGCGTCAGAAGTAAAATGGCGTGCGTGTAAATGTTCCTGTCCCTCAGGTGTTTGAAGCCGTACCGTCTGGCGTGCTACGTCCTGGCGGTGGCGATGGAGGGCCTCTGCCTCCTCTTCACGCCGTTTCTGCGCTCCTTCCCGCTCCTCGTGCCCTTCGCAGTCCTCTGCGGTTACTTTGACGGCGCCTACGTGGCGTTGATCCCCGTGGTGACGTCAGACGTGGTGGGCACTCCGTACCTGTCCTCTGCGCTGGGCGTGGTCTGCTTCCTCCACGCCATTCCCTACCTCATCAGCCCGCCGATCGGAGGTGAGGAGCGGCGCCCTGCGGCCCACGGATCAAAGTTCTCGGGTTAAACTTCTTCTTCTCTCACTGCAGGTTGGCTCGTCGACGTCACAGGAAGTTACACCGCCACCTTCTTCCTCAGCGGCGCCGCCATGCTGGTCAGCGCCATCGTCCTCGCCACCATTGCCGGGGTCCGCCGCTGCCTGATCACCGCCAAGGATGAGCCCCTCCCCGACCAATCAGACGGCTTCTTCAGCAAAGAGGCGGGCAGACAGGACGCGGCCTCGTAGCCAATGACCAACCAGATTCATCGAGCAGCGATTGGCCGAGGCAGGCGCCAATCAAACGCCTCACAGGAAGTGGATTTATTTCACAGAATCAACAACTTCCTGTCTGTTTTCACGCCTCGTCACCAATCGGGAAAAACACTGCGCTAACGCTTGCACACAACTTAACAGACACGCTAACGCTAGCACACATGTTAATAGAGACGCTAAAGCTAGCAAACATGCTAACCGACATTAATGCTAGCACACATGCTAATAGACATGCTAATGCAAGCACACAAGCTAACAGACACGCTAAAGCTAGCACACAAGCTAACAGACACGCTAAAGCTAGCACACGAGCTAACAGACACGCTAATGCTAGCACACGAGCTAACAGACACGCTAAAGCTAGCACACGAGCTAACAGACAGACACACTAAAGCTAGCACACGAGCTAACAGACAGACACGCTAAAGCTAGCACACGAGCTAACAGACACGCTAAAGCTAGCACACGAGCTAACAGACACGCTAAAGCTAGCACACGAGCTAACAGACATGCTAAAGCTAGCACACGAGCTAACTGGCAAGAGGAGAAACAGTGGAGCTGCAGCGTGAGGAAATGAGAAAGATATTTATAATAAAATATTAATATATTATATATTAATTAATATTATTATTATTTATATTTTACATATTAAAATAAATATAATTATAATAAAGAACGGAATTTTTCTTTAAACAGAAAAAACTTTTGTGATTTTGTCCAAAAAAGAAAAAAGTCTTTTAAAAATCAATGAAATGTTTGAATTTTCGCTGTTTCGGGTCCAGGACCAGGACCAGGCCCAGACCCCGGTGCTGGGGTCCAGGTCCAGACCCCGGTGCTGGGTCCAGGTCCAGGACCAGGACCAGACCATGGTAGTGGGGTTACTTTGAAATCAAGAGAGCAGAAGCTTTTACTTTGAAATCAAGAGAGCAGAAGCTTTTACTTTGAAAACAAGAGAGCAAAAGCTTTTACTTTGAAATCAAGAGCAGAAGCTTTTACTTTGAAATCGAGAGAACAGAAGCTTTTACTTTGAAATCAAGAGAACAGAAGCTTTTACTTTGAAATCGAGAGAACAGAAGCTTTTACTTTGAAATCAAGAGAACAGAAGCTTTTACTTTGAAATAAGGGGAACAGGAGAATAATCGTGCTGGTGCTGATTAAACAGAGACAGAAGCTTTTACTTTGAAAAGATTATTGTTTTTCCTGTTTGTGTCGATTAAAGAACGTTTGGAGCCGTTTTTTCTTTCCTGCTTTTATTTTTTAAACAGAATTTATGATTAAAAATCTGCAGTTTATTAAATTATAATGATCTTATTATTTATAATAATGATGATTTATAATTTAAGTGCATTTATAACAGTTAAATATTAATAATAAGAAAATAACATCTGTTTATTTTTCACTGATTCAGGGCTTTTATTTTGAAAGGGGAGCGTTGCTCGGGCGGCGGCTGGATCCTTTTCAGATCCAAACAAAAATAAAACTGTACAGAAATTTAAAAACCAGCTGGTCCCCGTGGTGATGATGTCACTTCCTGCAGGTCTGAGAGCGCAGCTGGCGCTTAATGATGAGGTGATCGCTCTCCTTCTCCTCGGGCACGGCTCCGGACGCCTGAGACCACGGTGACATCATCAACAACAACGTCATCATCAACGACAACAGGAGTTACAGAAGATCGCCGTAATACGTCAACTTTACACACACACACACACACACACAGTCACACACACACACACAGAGTCACACACACACACACACAGTCACACACACACAGTCAGACACACTCACAGAGTCACACACACAGTCAGACACACACACACACACAGTCAGACACACACACACACTCACACACAGTCAGACACACACACACACACACACAGTCAGACACACACACAGTCAGACACACACACACACACAGTCAGACACACACACACACACACACACACACTCAGACACACTCACAGAGTCACACACACACAGTCAGACACACACACAGTCACACACACACACAGTCAGACACACACACACACACTCACACACAGTCAGACACACACACACACACACACAGTCAGACACACACACACACACAGAGACACAGACACACACAGTCAGACACAGACACACACACACACACAGTCAGACACACACACACTCACCATGTTGGGGGAGTCGAGCATCGGGGTCGTGGCGTCCGTACAAAAAAGCTTCTTGCGTCCTCGTTTGGGTTTGGTTGCCGTGGAAACCTTCTCCCCCGAGTGTCCGCTGACGAGGCCGATGAAGGTTTTAGCTGCGGAGACACAGACGGAGTGAACACACACACACACACACACACACACACACACACACACACACACACACACACACACACACACACACACACACACACACACACACACACACACACACACACACACACACACACACACACACACACACACACACACACACACACACACACACACACACACACACACACACACACACACACACACACCTTTGCTGCCCAGGAAGGACGGGGAGCCGTGGATCAAGTCTCCGATCTTCTGAAGAGTCCCGTCTTTCTTGTCCTTCACCACAGAAGAAGAAACGTGTTAAAGCTGTGGACAGGAAGTCCCCGTCTGGGCCTAAAGCTGCGCACAGGAAGTCCCCGTCTGGGCCTAAAGCTGAGGACAGGAAGTCCACGCCTGGGCCTAAAGCTGTGGACAGGAAGTCCCCGTCTGGGCCTAAAGCTGCAGACAGGAAGTCCCCGTCTGGGCCTAAAGCTGCGCACAGGAAGTCCACGCCTGGGCCTAAAGCTGTGGACAGGAAGTCCTCGTCTGGGCCTAAAGCTGTGGACAGGAAGTTCTCGTCTGGGCCTAAAGCTGAGGACAGGAAGTCTCCGTCTGGGCCTAAAGCTGAGGACAGGAAGTCCCCGTCTGGGCCTAAAGCTGCTAACAGGAAGTCCCCGTCTGTGCCTAAAGCGTCAGACAGGAAGTCCCTGTCTGGGCCTAAAGCTGCGCACAGGAAGTCCACGCCTGGGCCTAAAGCTGCGCACAGGAAGTCCACGTCTGGGCCTAAAGCTGTGGACAGGAAGTCCCCGTCTGGGCCTAAAGCTGCGCACAGGAAGTCCACGTCTGGGCATAAAGCTGTGGACAGGAAGTTCTCGTCTGGGCCTAAAGCTGAGGACAGGAAGTTCTCGTCTGGGCCTAAAGCTGAGGACAGGAAGTCCCCGTCTGTGCCTAAAGCGTCAGACAGGAAGTCCCTGTCTGGGCCTAAAGCTGCGCACAGGAAGTCCACGCCTGGGCCTAAAGCTGCGCACAGGAAGTCCACGTCTGGGCCTAAAGCTGTGGACAGGAAGTCCCCGTCTGGGCCTAAAGCTGCGCACAGGAAGTCCACGTCTGGGCATAAAGCTGTGGACAGGAAGTTCTCGTCTGGGCCTAAAGCTGAGGACAGGAAGTTCTCGTCTGGGCCTAAAGCTGAGGACAGGAAGTCCCCGTCTGGGCCTAAAGCGTCAGACAGGAAGTCCCTGTCTGGGCCTAAAGCGTCAGACAGGAAGTCCCCGTCTGGGCCTAAAGCGTCAGACAGGAAGTCCCTGTCTGGGCCTAAAGCTGCGGACAGGAAGTCCCCGTCTGGGCCTTAAGCTGCGGACAGGAAGTCCCTGTCTGGGCCTAAAGCTGCGCACAGGAAGTCCACGCCTGGGCCTAAAGCTGTGGACAGGAAGTTCTCGTCTGGGCCTAAAGCTGAGGACAGGAAGTCCCTGTCTGGGCCTAAAGCTGGTGACAGGAAGTCTGCGTCTGGGTTTCTCACCTGTTTGTTGAATTGCGGGTTTCCTCTCCCGCGGTTTCTCTTGTTCTCACTGAACACCAGGCCCTGCACCTCACAGCTCTTCCTCTTCCTCCCCGTGGTCCTGGGGTGCTTCTTCCTGTCGGCCATGCTGGCCCTCAGAGGAGACGCCTGGACGCCGCTCCGCTGCGCACACAGGACGGTAACAGAGTGGATCCAAGGGTCACGGGTTAAACACCTGGGACTCAGAACAGCTGTGCTCACCTCGCTCTCCTCCTCCAGCCGCTGCAGCCGCTCCACCTCTTTCTTCACAGCCTCAAACGTCCTGCTCCCCTCCTGCTGTTCCTCCTGCTGCCGCTGTTCCTGCTGCCGCTGTTCCTCCTGCCGCTGTTCCTCCTGCCGCTGTTCCTGCTGCCGCTGCCTCCCCCTCCTCTCCTGGAGTCTCTGGAGCTCCTCCTTCAGCTCCTCCACCACCGGCACCTTCCTCTCCTCCTCCTCCTCCTCTTCCTCTCTGCTCTGCAGCTCGTTCTTCAGACGCTCCAGCTCTGACAGAAACAGACACGTGAGGAAACAGGAAGTTAATAAGGAATCAAACAGTGGTGAAGAAGAAGATGATGAAGGTGATGAAGGTGATGGAGGGGATGATGATGAAGATGATGAAGGTGATGGAGGTACCTTTCCTCAGAGTCTCCGTCTGTCGTCCACATTCTTCAACCAGTTTGTCTTTGTGAGAAACGATGAGACAAAGTTCTGACGACACAGAAAAAACATGTTAGAGCTTCAGAACTTAGTAACTTTATAACTCAGGGCGCCCTCCCACTGTGCCCCCGGCACAGGTTAGCCGTAACACGTCACACGCATTGATGACGTCATGGCGATGCGTGGCTTTGTTTCCAGATCTTTCCGTAGACCTCGGAGTTTTTGTGCGTCTTGTCGACTGTTTTTGAATCTTTTCATCGACCAAATCTGCAGTAAACACTCCACCTCCGCATCACACCAACGTGAACCTTTCACCGCCATTGTTTGAAATGTCCGCGCATGCTCCCTCCTTCTTTTTTCTACGTCCCAACAGGCGCACAGGAAATGACCTCAGAACCGCCGTAGGCCTCGTGCTCGTACACGTGCGCACGCTCGTGCTCGTACACGTGCAAACGTGCTTTACTAAAGCCCACCTCTCCCAAACGGGCCGTGGACGGCAAGCGTGCCGCTCCTAGACGTGGTACGGTTGCACTCGCACTGGTCAAAGGAACCAGACTTTAGCCGTGACACGTGCTGGGGCACGGCACGGAGGCACAGTGGCACGGAGGCACAATGGGACGGAGGCACAGTGGGAGGGGGCCCAGAGTAACTTAGTATCTCTGCTGCGTCTCATTTCCTGTTCAGAATATAAAACCGACTCTTCATCGTCTCACCTTCTCTCTCTCTCTCCTGGTTCTTCCTCCTCTCCTCCTCGGATCTCTCCATCTCCTCTAGTCTCCCTCGCAGAGCTCCGCCCTCAGACTCGAGCTCCGCCCTGAGGCTCTGGAGCTGACGGGTGAACTCTGCGCTCTGATTGGCCAGCTCCTGGCTGAGCTCCACACACCTGTTGTCACTGCAGGAGGAGGAGAGCGGGTGGGTTGTGTTGAATATTCGTGCTTTAATAAGAACCAGTAGCTGACGCCTGCTGCCGTCTCTACCTGAGCCGCAGCGTTTCCTGCAGCTCCGTCTTCTCTCTCTGCAGACTCTGGACCTGCTGGGATTTCTGCGCCGACCTCTCCAGCGCCGCCTGGCTCTCCTTCCTCAGCTCCTCCATGGTGGCGTGGAAGACGCTGCTGCTGCTGCTGCGCCCCTCCTCCTCCTCCTGAAACATCACATTTAAAAACACAACGTCTCACCTTCATTAGAAACACAAGTCAGAGTGAGGTCGTTTCCTGCTCTGCGTGGAAAAGTCACTGCAGATGAAACTGAACTGAACTCAGGGCGCACCCACACTGTCCACCCGTACCGCGTCCAAGCGTCGCTGCTAAAGTCTAGTTTCCTCTGACCAGCGTGAGTGCAGCGTCTCCGTACACATGCAAGAACATTTATACACGACTGTTCCCGAGACGGACATTTAAAAAGATGCAGCCGGACGGATCACGATGATCTCTACACTTTACAAACACGTCCAAACTTCACAGAGATGAGGAGGTCGAGTGTTTGCTGCAGATTTGATCGATGAAAAGATTCAAAAACAGTCGACAAGACGCACAAAACTCCGAGGTCTACGGAAAGATCTGGAAACAAAGCCACGCATCGCCATGACGTCATCAATGCGTGTGACGTGTTACGGCGTGATGACGTATAGGCAGCAAGAAGCATTCTCCGAGGCCCAGGTAGTGTGAGTACAAACGGGCCTGGAGGGGGGGACAAGGACCCTAAAGCACGGGGCACGGGACGCACGCACAGTGGGAGGGCGCCCTTCGCCTGTCTTTAACTCATCACACAGGATCAATCAAACCCACACAAACAAATCAACAAAAGAACGGATTGTTAAACTAACGTTGAAAGCTTTTCCTGCGTACGGAGGCGGACGGACCTTGACTTGTTGACTCAGACGCTGCACTTCTTGTGTCAGGCTGCTGATGCTGTCGGCCCTCTCCTCTGATTGGCTCTCCAGGTCTTGGAGGCGGGTCTTTGAGGTGTCGAGCTGCTCCGATAGGCTGTCAGATCTGTCCCTCTGCTCTCTGAGCTTCGACTGGAGACCTGTGACCTGCAGGAAGAGACCGTCTGAAGTGAGTCCACGGGAGACAACGGACCCGGTCCTGAAGGTGATGTTTACGAGATCGAACGTGACGCCAGGAACGTTCGCAGCTTCTTTCGCTGCTGCGTCTTTAACCCTAAAGAGCATGTTTCAGATCACGCTGTTATTTAGAGGAGATTAAAGAGTCTCTACCTCGGTCTGGAGCTGGAAGATGCCGTTAACCAGAGCTTTGTTCTCCTTCCCCAGTCTGGACGTCTCCCTCTGCTCCGACTCCAGAGACGAGAACACAGAGTCACAGTTGGGACACTGGTCCAGATCTGCAGGACACACACACACACACACACACACACACACACACACACACACAGACGTAAACACAGAGTCACACACACACAGACGTAAACACAGAGTCACAGCTGGGACACAGACGTAAACACAGAGTCACAGCTGGGACACAGACGTAAACACAGAGTCAGAGCTGGGACACAGACGTAAACACAGAGTCAGAGCTGGGACACAGACGTAAACACAGAGTCACAGCTGGGACACAGACGTAAACACAGAGTCACACACACACAGACGTAAACACAGAGTGACAGCTGGGACACAGACGTAAACACAGAGTCACACACACACAGACGTAAACACAGAGTCACAGCTGGGACACAGACGTAAACACAGAGTCACAGCTGGGACACAGACGTAAACACAGAGTCACAGCTGGGACACACAGACGTAAACACAGAGTCACAGCTGGGACACAGACGTAAACACAGAGTCACAGCTGGGACACAGACGTAAACACAGAGTCACACACACAGACGTAAACACAGAGTGACAGCTGGGACACAGACATAAACACAGAGTCACAGCTGGGACACAGACGTAAACACAGAGTCACAGCTGGGACACAGACGTAAACAGAGTCACAGCTGGGACACAGACGTAAACACAGAGTCAGAGCTGGGACACACAGACGTAAACACAGAGTCAGAGCTGGGACACAGACGTAAACAGAGTCACAGCTGGGACACAGACGTAAACACAGAGTCACAGCTGGGACACAGACGTAAACACAGAGTCACAGCTGGGACACAGACGTAAACACAGAGTCAGAGCTGGGACACACAGACGTAAACACAGAGTCAGAGCTGGGACACAGACGTAAACAGAGTCACAGCTGGGACACAGACGTAAACACAGAGTCACAGCTGGGACACAGACGTAAACACAGAGTCACAGCTGGGACACAGACGTAAACACAGAGTCACAGCTGGGACACAGACGTAAACACAGAGTCAGAGCTGGGACACACAGACGTAAACACAGAGTCAGAGCTGGGACACAGACGTAAACACAGACGTGACCAGGTCCTCTGGGCGTCCATGTTTCCAGACGTGCAGCTCTTACCCGTCAGTTCCTGCACCTTCTGCTGCAGGACGTCCCGCTCCTTCTTCACCTGCTGCGCCTCCTTCTGCAGGACGTCCTGCTCCTTCTTCAGCTGCTGCGCCTCCTGCTGCAGGACGTCCTGCTCCTTCTTCAGCTGCTGCGCCTCCTGCTGCAGGACGTCCCGCTCCTTCTTCAGCTCCTGCACCTCCTCCTCCCGCCTCCTCAGCTGCTCCTCCAGCCCTCTCCTGCTCTCCTCCCTCTCCCTCAGCTCCACGATGGTTTCCTCTTTCTGCTCGTTTTCCTCCTGCAGCCTCCAGATCTCCTCCTCCAGAACCGGGGACCCTGAGGAGACGGACGGGTCAGGATGGAAGAGTAAAAAGACAAGACGGTGGAAACCTGCTCCTCTTCTCACCTCTCTTCTTCGCCGGTCCTCTGTCCTCCTCGTCCTCCTGCAGAGCGTCACGCCGGCGCTTCCTGCCCTCCTCCTCCTCCTCTGCTCCCGTCCTCCTCAGACAGCTGCAGGTCCGCTGAAGCTCCAGCAGCTCCGAGCGGATCGACTCCACCAGAGCTCTCTGAAAGACCAGGACGGAGGAGGTCGTCTTCAAAATACACCACGGAAACAAGCGTCTCCACGACATTATGAACGTATGAGAGCGTGTGCTCCGGTTTCCTGCTGCACTGAATGAATCTCATCATTAAGACGCAGTCAGATTTAAATTCAGTGAATAGAAAGAAAATATTTAATTATTTGTTTCCTTTGATCACAGACGAGTCATTTCCTGTAAATGTAACGTTTCCTTCTCATATTTGTGATCATGTGTCGGATCTCAGGAACAGAGGGTCGGACACATTTAGCGGTCCCACCATTGGAAAGTTCGTACGTGAAAACATCAAAGAAACAAACTTCATGTCTCTGCGAACTTATGTCACCGAGACACGGACGAAAGAGACTCACCGCAAACTCCCATCATGCACTGGGGCAGAGATTTATCACTAAAACGGCATTTTTCTCACTGATAACGTCATAAACACCAGAATGATTCATCACTGTGTTTGTTTTCATATCAGAATAATTATTATAATTATTAAAACGTTTCCATTGTGACACAAACGTCGTCAGCGGTGAAAATATCAAACATAATCTTCATTACAGTAAAAACTAACACGTGTTCATTTAATTAATTAAATTAAAATACTGAAACTGAGTGCAAAGTTTTGAAGGATTTGAAATAAAGGTGTATTTACGTCTTTGGTGGCGTTCTCCACGGCGGCGTCCACGGCCGCCTGCAGTTTGGCGATGACGTCGTCTTTCTGCTGACACATGTCCATCAGCTGAGACGCCGCGTGTCTCTGCTGCTCCAGACTCTGGAACAACAGCGTCCAACTTTATTAACAACGGGGCACCACAGAAGAAGACGGGGCACCACAGAAGAAGACAGGGCACCACAGGAGAAGAAGACAGGGCATCACAGAAGAAGACAGGGCACCACAGAAGAAGACGGGGCACCACAGAAGAAGACAGGGCACCACAGGAGAAGACAGGGCACCACAGGAGAAGACAGGGCACCACAGAAGAAGACAGGGCACCACAGGAGAAGACAGGGCACCACAGAAGAAGAAGACGGGGCACCACAGAAGAAGACGGGGCACCACAGAAGAAGACACACACACAGAAGAAGGCACCACAGAAGAAGACAGGGCACCACAGAAGAAGACACACAGAAGAGGACACCACAGAAGAAGACACCACAGAAGAAGACACCACAGACGAAGACACACAGAAGAAGACACACAGAAGAAGACACCACAGAAGAAGACACCACAGAAGAAGACACACAGAAGAAGACACCACAGAAGAAGACACACAGAAGAAGACACCACAGAAGAAGACACACAGAAGAGGACACCACAGAAGAAGACACCACAGAAGAAGACACACAGAAGAAGGCACCACAGAAGAAGACACACAGAACAGGACACCACAGAAGAAGACACACAGAAGAAGACACCACAGAAGAAGACACACAGAAGAGGACACCACAGAAGAAGACACCACAGAAGAAGACCGTACCTCCTGGGCCTCCTGTAGCTGGTCCTGTAACTGCTGCTTCTCCAGCTTCAGCGCCTCCAACTCTGCAGGAACCAACGGGTCAAAGTCACGTCAAAGCAACATGTGCAGCGTGTGTGTGTGTGTGTGTGTGTGTGTACCTGCAGCGTGTGTGTGTACCTGCAGCGCGTGTGTGTGTGTGTGTGTGTGCCTGCAGCGTGTGTGTGTGTGTGTGTGTGTGTGTGTGTGTGTGTGTGTGTGTGTGTGTGTGTGTGTGTGTGTGTGTGTGTGTGTGTGTGTATGTGTACCTGCAGCGTGTGTGTGTGTGTGTGTGTGTGTGTGTGTGTGTGTGTGTGTGTGTGTGTGTGTGTGTGTGTGTGTGTGTACCTGCAGCGTGTGTGTGTTCAGTCAGACAGCTGTGAACACTCTGAGCGTCCTCTCTGATCTTCTTCAGGTCTTCAGTCATCGAGCTGATGATTCCCTCCAACTGCTCCACCTGCTGCTCCTGACGACCAATCAGCATCAACCAGTCAGCATCGACCAATCAGCATCGACCAGTCAGCATCCACCAATCAGCATCCACTAATCAGCATCAACCAATCAGCATCAACCAGTCAGCATCAACCAATCAGCATCAACCAGTCAGCATCAACCAATCAGCATCAACCAGTCAGCATCAACCAGTCAGCATCAACCAATCAGCATCAACCAATCAGCATCAACCAATCAGCATCAACCAATCAGCATCGACCAGTCAGCATCGACCAGTCAGCATCAACCAGTCAGCATCAACCAATCAGCATCAACCAATCAGCATCAACCAATCAGCATCAACCAATCAGCATCAACCATTCAGCATCAACCAATCAGCATAAACCAGTCAGCATCAACCAATCAGCATCAACCAGTCAGCATCAACCAGTCAGCATCAATCAATCAGCATCAACCAGTCAGCATCAACCAGTCAGCATCAACCAATCAGCATCAACCAATCAGCATCAACCAATCAGCATCAACCAGTCAGCATCGACCAGTCAGCATCGACCAGTCAGCATCAATCAATCAGCATCAACCATTCAGCATCGACCAATCAGCATCAACCAATCAGCATCAACCAATCAGCATCAATCAATCAGCATCAACCAGTCAGCATCAACCAGTCAGCATCAACCATTCAGCATCAACCAATCAGCATCAACCATTCAGCATCAACCAATCAGCATCAACCAGTCAGCATCAACCAATCAGCATCAACCAGTCAGCATCAACCAATCAGCATCGACCAATCAGCATCAACCAGTCAGCATCAACCAGTCAGCATCGACCAGTCAGAATCCACCAGTCAGCATCGACCAATCAGCATCAACCAGTCAGCATCGACCAGTCAGCATCAACCAATCAGCATCAGCACAGTCACTGCTCAGTATGGATCTTCACAGATGGGTCAGTCTTGTGTTGATCAGCTGATCAGGTGTGAGTCACCTTGTTGTCGTTGTTGTTGGCGGCCGACAGGTCGACGGTTTTGCTGACGAGGTTCTTGAGGATCTCCACCCTCTTCTCCGCCCGCTCCTCCAGGATCTCCCTCTCCTTCTGCAGACGATCACTGACACAACGACAACGAGCCACATTAGAGCAACGTCTGCGTCCCTGACCTTCAACAACGCTGAGGCGGTTTAACTGAGCGGTGACAGCAGGTTTGATTACAGCGCTTTGAAAAGCTCCCCTCTGTCCCGGGTCACATCAAGCAGATATAAAACATTAGAGACGACGTTCAGGTTCACTTTGTGGTCCCGTCTGTGGGGAACGAGCCGTCACATGAGGAGCTGAACCAGGCCGGAGACACGGAGCCGGACCAGGACAGACGCTGGACTGACGGGTCCCGCTCTCACCTGTAGTCTTTCTCCATCTTGTTGAAGAGCTCCATGAACTCGGCGCTGACTTCCTCTCGGACCTGAGCCTCCAGAACCAAACGCAGCGCCGCCTCTCTGTCCGCCTGCTGACACGGGAACAACACTTCAGACCTGATGTCAGAGACTCAAACATCCACAGACGTGAAACCAGAGTCACCTTCTCCTCCACCTCCATGGTCCTGTCCCCCTCCTCCTCCTCCTCCTCCTCCTCCTCTCCTCCTGCCTCCAGCACTGTTCCCTCCATCACACTCTCCTCCTCTTCCTCCTCTTCTTCCTCCTCCCCCCACTCTTCACCGCCCTCATCCTCCAGCACGTCCTCCAGGCTGGTCTCCCAGGCGACCATGGAGCTCCTCCTGCCGCGCCCCACACCGCCCCTGCGCTGGTCGGCCTCGTCGATGATCATGGACAGCTCCATGGCCGACCTGTGGGGGGCGTCGTCCAGGACCACGGGCCTCGAGTTCAGCACCACCACCTGCACACGGAGAGAGAGAGAGAGAGGGGGACGCTCAGAGGAGTTAGAGATGTTTACTGTGGGGTTCCTCAGGGCTCTGGTCTCGGTCCTTTCACATCAGGGCCGAGAACAATAAAGGTTCCACTTTGAAACAACACGAGAATAAAAACCTATATTCCAAACACACACGTTCATAAACACACACGTTCATAAACACACACACTTTCATAAACACACACGTTCATAAACACACACACATTGGCGTGCGCGCTCTGACCTTCTGGGCGAGGGCGGAGAACTTGAGGACGTTGAGCGTCTCGTCGAAGCACGCCGCGTTCTGGCTGATGTTGACCACCATGGAGACGCGGCCGGCACCACAGAAGAAGAACTGCAGGAAGTGGGTGAGCTTGGACTCCCTGAAGGGGACGTGGTGCTGGAACCTGCGGAGGACACAGATCAGCGGGTCAGAGTCCTCTCGCCTTACACGTGCTCAGCGGCGGGCGGGTAGGTCGTACTTGGCGTGCTGGTTGAGCCTCATGGCGTTGATGCACTTCCCCAGCGTCAGCAGAGAGCTGTTGATGTTCCCCGCCTCCTTCAGGCGCTCGCCGGTGTTGTGAGTCCGAGAACAGCGCTCGGAGCCGGCCAGGTCGCACAGAGACAACCTGACAGAGACGACATGAACGTGAGACGACCTGAAGCGCCGCCGCCGCACGGCCAAGTACCAACAACGGGGCGTCTTACTCGCTGATGCCGAGGACCCTGGGGACGCCGACGCCGTCCACCCGGAGGATCCTGATGGAGAAGATGCTGTGGCTGCAGAGACACGGGAACCACATCACTCACTGCTCAGAGACGCAGACGAGCAGACGCAGACGACCAGACGCAGACGCAGACGACCACACACAGACACAGACGACCAGACGCAGACGACCGGACACAGACGACCACACACAGACACAGACGACCAGACGCAGACGACCGGACACAGACGACCAGACGCAGACACAGACGACCAGACACAGACGACCAGACACAGACGACCACACACAGACGACCACACACAGACGACCGGACACAGACACAGACGACCACACACAGACACAGACGACCAGACGCAGACGACCGGACACAGACGACCAGACACAGACGACCGGACACAGACGAACAGACACAGACGACCGGACACAGACACAGACGAGCAGACACAGACGAGCAGACACAGACACTCGTGTTTTAAATTTGTCTCCATGCAGAAAGAGAAAGAGCGGCCGACCTCCTGCTGGACTGAAGGTTCAGTCGAGTGGAGCAGAGACTCTGGTTCTTCTTCCCGATCTTCATCACTCTGTAGGCTTCATCAGAGCTGCTGACCTGGACCCAGCGCAGGTCTGAGAGAGAGACACACACACACACACACACACACACACACACACACACACACACACAGACACACACATGGAGAGAGAGAGAGACAGACACACACACAGCTGTTAAAGTCGTGGCTCTGAGGTTGAGGACGTTTACTTCCTGTTTATTTTGTTTATTTTGAGTCGTGTTTTAATACGAAGCGTCGCTGCAGAGCCTCAGTTT
>NC_139843.1:548277-563277 GCF_963691815.1 Echiichthys vipera
AAGACAACAACAACAACAACAGGGTTCAGCAGGACGTCTGCACACATCAGGGCCAGGGCCACCACACCCCCCCACCCCCACGTCACACTTACCTGAGTGAAGGTGAACCTCTGCGCCGTCTGTGGGAGGGGCTTGTCGCTCTGCCGGTTTGATTGACAGCTCCTGGGAGCCTTCAGGACCACGGTGTCCGGCCCCTCGATGGTCACGCACTCCTGCGGAGACACACACACACACACACACACACTGGGACTCCAGATCTGGGACTCAGGGGGTCGGGGGTCACTGAAGGATCCTTTCACTAAAACTAAACAGCCTCGTGTTTTTGTCTCAGTGTAAATTCTGTCTCTACACGGTCGCGTGTTTCCAACTGCACCGAGCTTTAGAGTTAAGTTTGAGTCATTTTGCATCTTTTTGTGCTGGTTTTGCATCTATTTTTAGTCATTTTGCATCTTTTTGTGCTGGTTTTGCATCTATTTTTAGTCATTTTGCATCTTTTTGTGCTGGTTTTGCATCTATTTTTAGTCATTTTGCATCTTTTTGAGGTGGTTTTGCATCTATTTTTAGTCATTTTGCATCTTTTTGTGGTGGTTTTGCATCTATTTTTAGTCATTTTGCATCTTTTTGTGCTGGTTTTGCATCTATTTTTAGTCATTTTTAATCTTTTAGTGGTGTGAATTACAGTCGTTGACTCTATTTCACGCAGCTCCAAACAAGAGAAACGCTTCATTGTCACCGTAAAAACATCTATGAGGAAAAAAATGAATGTTTCTCTGGAACAGCTGTTTGGAAAAGAAGCAGCCATTTTGAATTTTGCAGGAATTTTCAAAAAAAAACTCTTGGAATGTTTGAGCGTGATGCGTCAAAGCCGCCCGGTGACACCCGTGATGTCACTGAGCGACACGTTCCATTAATCTGCATATGGAGTAGAATCTTCAAACACAGCATTTGCTCTAGAGGTTGACAGGCGAACGACTGCACAGAGGATTTTCTCCACAGACCTACAACCTGCTACGAACAAGTACAGTACAAACAATTAGATTAAGGCTTTTAACAGTAATACACAGTCTGCTTAAGACAAATACAGTCTGCTTAAGACAAACACAGTCTGCTTAAGACAAATACAGTCTGCTTAAGACAAAACTCAGCCTCTACGCATAACTCAAGTCTGCTACAGACCGAGCCATGGAGGGTAAGAGAATATTACTGAATGAAAGCGATAGCAACGAGACTCTCTCAATGTATGAGACAGAAGTCTTCCATCTCAAGATAAGTGTGCAGCTACAGAAGGAGAAGAAGGAGGCTCATCAGTGCCAGACACAGAATGAGACCAAGACAATGGTTGCAAAACGTGATGCAGCGATACAAGTCTGCACAGAGGATGAGCTCTCGGTGAGCGAGAGAGCCTGGCAGTGGAAATACCATGGTCTGAGGAAGTTTCATAACAAAGCCATGGATGAGCAACAACACAGCTGGGAGACAAAAGTCAAAACGTTGGAGGAGGAGAAGAAAAAACTAAAGGCCCAGATCTCTCCAGACAAAAATGACGACGACTGGGACACGCTGCAGAATGAAAACCAGGACAGCGACTCCGAACTCCACGAACTAAGAAAGGAGAGGGAGAGTCTCTCTCAGCTCCTGAGGGAGAGCGACTCCGAACTCCTGGAACTCAGAAAGGAGAAGGACAAGCTCTCTCAGATCCTGAAGGACAGCGACTCCGAACTCCTGGAACTCAGAAAGGAGAAGGACAAGCTCTCTCAGGTCGTGAGGGACAGCGACTCTGAACTCCTGGAACTCAGAAAGGAGAAGGAGAAGCTCTCTCAGATGCTGTTGAGCAAAGAGGAGGAACTCCTCCAGAACGACAAAGTTTGGCAGGTGAAATACAACGAACTAACGGAAAAGTCTGAAAACATCGACGAAAGCTGGGAGGCAAAAGTCAAACGGTGGGACGATGAGACGAAGGAACTAAAGGCCCAGATCTCTCGGAACGAGAATGAATACTACTGGGGAACGCTGCCAAATAAAAACCAGGACAGCGACTCTGAACTCCTGGAACTCAGAAAGGAGAAGGAGAAGCTCTCTCAGATGCTGTTGAGCAAGGACGATGAACTTGTTCAGAGCGACAACGTTTGGCAGGTGAAATACAACGAACTTACAGAAAAGTTCACAAAGAACCTGACTGAGAAAGCAGAGAACGTTGAGACAGAGGTGACACCGTTCATGGCAGAGAAAAAGGAACTGGAGGACCAGATCTCTGAGGACGAGAATGACGACGACTGGGGTGAGCTGCCCATTGAAAACAAGGACAGCGACTCCGAACTCCTGGAACTCAGAAAGGAGAACAAGAGTCTCTCTGAGATCCTGAGGGACAGCGACTCTGAACTCCTGGAACTCAGAAAGGAGAAAGACAAGCTCTCTCAGATGCTGTTGAGCAAGGACGATGAACTTGTTCAGAACGACAAAGTTTGGCAGGTGAAATACAACGAACTTACAGAAAAGTTCACAAAGAACCTGACTGAGAAAGCAGAGAACGTTGAGACAGAGGTGACACCGTCCAAGGCAGAGATCTCTGAGGACGAGAATGACGACGACTGGGGAACGCTGCCCACTGAAAACCAGGACAGCGACTCTGAACTCCTGGAACTCAGAAAGGAGAAGGAGAAGCTCTCTCAGATGCTGTTGAGCAAAGAGGAAGAACTTCAGAACGACAAAGTTTGGCAGGTGAAATACAACGAACTGAAAGAAAGCTGGGAGACAAAAGTCAAACAGTTGGAGGATGCGAAGAAGGAACTGGAGGACCAGATCCCTCAGGACCCGGACGAGGACGGCGATAGCTGGAAACCCCTCCAAGTGGTTTACCAGAATAGGATGGAGCAGCTGGAGGACCAGGTCCGACACAGCGACTCCGAACTCCTGGAACTCAGAAAGGAGAAGGAGAAGCTCTCTCAGATGCTGTTGGGCAAGGACGATGAACTTGTTCAGAACGACAAAGTTTGGCAGGTGAAATACAACGAACTTACAGAAAAGTTCACAAAGAACCTGACTGAGAAAGCAGAGAACGTTGAGACAGAAGTGACACCGTCCAAGGAAGAGAAAAATGAACTGGAGGACCAGATCTCTGAGGACGAGAATGACGACGACTGGGGTGAGTTGCCTATGGAAAACAAGGACAGCGACTCTGAACTCCTGGAACTCAGAGAGGAGAAGAAGAGTCTCTCTGAGATCCTGAGAGAAAGCGACTCTGAACTCCAGGAACTCAGAAAGGAGAAGGAGAAGCTCTCTCAGATGCTGTTGAGCAAGGACGATGAACTCCTCCAGAACGACAAAGTTTGGCAGGTGAAATACAACGAACTTACGGAAAAGTTCACAAAGAACCTGACTGAGAAAGCAGAGAACTTGGAGACAGAGGTGACACCGTTCAAGGAAGAGATCTCTGAGGACGAGAATGACGACGACTGGGGTGAGTTGCCTATGGAAAACAAGGACAGCGACTCCGAACTCCTGGAACTCAGAAAGGAGAACAAGAGTCTCTCTGAGGTCCTGAGAGAAAGCGACTCTGAACTCCTGGAACTCAGAAAGGAGAAGGAGAAGCTCTCTCAGATGCTGTTGAGCAAGGACGATGAACTTGTTCAGAACGACAACGTTTGGCAGGTGAAATACAACGAACTTAGGGAAAAGTTCACAAAGAACCTGACTGAGAAAGCAGAGAACGTTGAGACAGAGGTGACACCGTTCAAGGAAGAGATCTCTGAGGACGAGAATGACGACGACTGGGGAACGCTGCCCACTGAAAACCAGGACAGCGACTCCGAACTCCTGGTACTCAGAAAGGAGAACAAGAGTCTCTCTGAGGTCCTGAGGGAAAGCGACTCTGAACTCCTGGAACTCAGAAAGGAGAAAGACAAGCTCTCTCAGATGCTGTTGAGCAAGGACGATGAACTCCTCCAGAACGACAAAGTTTGGCAGGTGAAATACAACGAACTTACAGAAAAGTTCACAAAGAACCTGACTGAGAAAGCAGAGAACGTTGAGACAGAAGTGACACTGTCCAAGGAAGAGAAAAAGGAGCTGGAGGACCAGGTCCGAAAGAGCGACTCCGAACTCCTAGAACTCAGAAAGGAGAACAAGAGTCTCTCTGAGGTCCTGAGGGTCAGCGACTCCGAACTCCTGGAACTCAGAAAGGAGAACAAGAGTCTCTCTGAGATCCTGAGAGAAAGCGACTCTGAACTCCTGGAACTCAGAAAGGAGAAGGAGAAGCTCTCTCAGATGCTGTTGAGCAAGGACGATGAACTTGTTCAGAACGACAACGTTTGGCAGGTGAAATACAACGAACTAACGGAAAAGTTCACAAAGAACCTGACTGAGAAAGCAGAGAACGTTGAGACAGAGGTGACACCGTCCAAGGGAGAGAAAAATGAACTGGAGGACCAGATCTCTGAGGACGAGAATGACGACGACTGGGGTGAGCTGCCCATTGAAGACCAAGGCAGCGACTCCAAACTCCTGGAACTCAGAAAGGAGAAAGACAAGCGCTCTCAGATGCTGTTGAGCAAAGACGATGAACTTCAGAACGACAACGTTTGGCAGGTGAAATACAACGAACTGAAGGAAAAGTCTGAAAACATCGAAGAGAGCTGGAAGACAAAGGTCAAACAGTTGGAGGATGAGAAGAAGGAACTGGAGGACCAGATCTCTCAGGACGAGGATGGTGATGGCGATAGCTGGGAACCGCTCCAAGTGGTTTACCAGAATAGAATGGAGCAGCTGGAGGATAAGGTCCGACAGAGCGACTCCGAACTCCTGGAACTCAGAAAGGAGAAGGAGAAGCTCTCTCAGATGCTGTTGAGCAAGGACGATGAACTTGTTCAGAACGACAACGTTTGGCAGGTGAAATACAACGAACTTACGGAAAAGTTCACAAAGAACCTGACTGAGAAAGCAGAGAACGTTGAGACAGAAGTGACACTGTCCAAGGAAGAGAAAAAGGAACTGGAGGACCAGGTCCGACAGAGCGACTCTGAACTCCTAGAACTCAGAAAGGAGAAGGAGAAGCTCTCTCAGTTGCTGTTGAGCAAAGAAGATGAACTCTTCCAGAACGACAAAGTTTGGCAGGTGAAATACAACGAACTAAAGACGTTCATAAAAGACCTCACAGAGAAAGAAGAGAACTTGGAGACAAAAGTCACTCAGTTGGAGGATGAGAAGAAGGAACTGGAGGACCAGATCTCTCAGGACCTGGACAGGGATGGCGAGAGCTTGGAACCGCTCCAAAAGGTTTACCAGAATAGGATGGAGCAGCTGGAGGATCAGGTCCAACAGAGGAACTCGGAAATCCTGGAACTCAACAAGCAGAAAGAGAATATCTTTCAGACGCTGATGAGCAACGTTTGGCAGGTGAAATACAACGAACTGAAGGAAAAGTTCACAAAGAACCTGACTGAGAAAGCAGAGAAGGTTGAGACAGAAGTGACACCGTCCAAGGCAGAGAAAAATAAACTGGAGGACCAGATCTCTGAGGACGAGAATAAAGACAATAGGAGTGCGCTGCCCATGGAAAACCAGGACAGCGACTCCGAACTCCTGGAACTCAGAAAGGAGAACAAGAGTCTCTCGGAGGTCCTGAGAGAAAGCGACTCTGAACTCCTGGAACTCAGAGAGGAGAAGGAGAAGCTCTCTCAGATCCTGTTGATAAAAGAAGATGAACTCCTTGAGAAGGACAAAGTTTGGCAGGTGAAATACAACAAACTAAAGGAAAAGTTCACAAAGAACCTGCCCAAGAAAGCAGAGAACTCAGAGACAGAAGTCAAACCGTTCAAGGCAGAGCAAAATGAACTCTCTGAGGACTCCAAACTACTGGAACTCAGAAAGGAGAACAAAGTTTGGCAGGTGAAATACAAAGAACTAAAGAGGTTCATAAAAGACCTCACAGAGAAACACGAGGACTTGGAGACAAAAGTCACCCAGTTGGAGGATGAGAAGAAGGAACTGGAGGACCAGATCTCTCAGGGCCAGGACGAGGATGGCGAGAGCTTGGAACCGCTCAAAAAGGTTTACCAGAACAGGATAGAGCAGCTAGAGGATCAGGTCCAACAGAGGAACTCTGAACTCCTGGAACTCAACAAGAAGAAAGAGAATATCTTTCAGACGCTGTTGAGCAAAGAAAATGAACTCCTTCAGAAAGAAAAGGTTTGGCAGGTGAAATACAACGAACTGAAGGAAAAGTTTGAAAACATCGAGGAAAGCTGGGAGGCGGAGGTCAAACAGTTGGAAGATGAAAAGAAAGAACTAATGGCCCAGATCTCTCGGGACGAGAATGAAGACGACTGGGGAACGCTGCCAAATAAAAACCAGGACAGCAACGCCGAACTCCTGGAACTCAGAAAGGAGAACAAGAGTCTCTCTGAGGTCCTGAGGGACAGCGACTCCGAACTCCTGGAACTCAGAGAGGAGAAGGAGAAGCTCTCTCAGATGCTGTTGAGCAAGGACGATGAACTCCTTGAGAAGGACAAAGTTTGGCAGGTGAAATACAACGAACTAAAGGAGAGGTTCACAAAGAACCTGACTGAGAAAGCAGAGAACGTTGAGACAGAAGTGTCACCGTCCAAGGCAGAGCAAAATGAACTGGAGGACCAGATCTCTGAGGACTCCGCACTTCTGGAACTCAGGAAGGAGAACAACGTTTGGCAGGTGAAATACAACGAACTGAAGGAAAAGTTTGAAAACAACGAAGAAAGCTGGGAGACAGAGGTCAAACAGTTGGAGTCAGAGAAGAAGGAACTGGCCCAGAACCAAGAGGACTTCAAGACCAAAGTCACACAGTTGGAGGAAGAGCAATGTGAACTGGCCCAGAACAAAGAGGACTTGCAGACCAGTATCACAACTCTGCAGGAAAACCACAGAGAACTGGAGAGTGAGTTCCAAGAGGAGGTGGCCAAGACAAGAGACTTGGAGGCACTTCTTGACAGAGTGGAGGAAGAGAAGGAGGACCTGGAGAAGCTCTGTGCGGAGATGGTCCAGAGAAAGAGAGGCTTCTTCTCCCGCAGGAGGACCCAGGAGCAGGCGTTCAACAAACTCGAGAAAATGAGACGCAAAATGGAGATGGACAAGGCTTTGAAAAGGCAAGAAAGGGAAGATGAGGAGGAGGAAAGTGCCGAGGAAGCAAATGCAGAGAGAGAAAAGGCGGCGAAAGACAAGGCGGCGAAAGACAAGGCGGCGAAAGACAAGGCGGCGAAAGACAAGGCGGCGAAAGACAAGGCGGCGAAAGACAAGGCGGAGAAAGACAAGGCGGCGAAAGACAAGGCGGAGAAAGACAAGGCGGAGAAAGAACAGGCCAACAAAGAAAAGGCAGTGAAAACTAAGACCAAGAAGGTTCTTCCGAGGATGACACCAAATAACCTCTTCAACATCACTTCAGACCGGCCTTCCTCTGCAATGGGCCGTCCCTCCACACCCAACGGCAAACCCCTCAATCCCAAACTTGTCCGGTTCATTTCCTGATGAGGTTCCCCCCCTGGGTTTGATCCTGGTGCTCAGGTGACCTCCCAAAACCCAAGCACACGCTTTGTGAGGAAGCGTCCCCAAACATACAGAGTCTTCTGTATTTCCCCGTAGCTTTTTACCTGGTGCTCAGGTTATCCCCCATCCAACCCCATTCCCCCGTGGGTTTTACTCCTGGTGCTCAGGTTTTCCCCACATCCCCAAATAACAACATCCCAAAATCAAATAAACAAAGCAAACCAATGGTGTGTGTCTGTGTGTGTGACATGATAAAGTACAAGTGCTGGTTAAAGTGATCCAACAATGATCTCAATGACATAAAAATGTTGCATTAACAGGAGCTGGTTGTGTTAAAAAGTACAGGTTGAGGATCCTTCCTGGACCCTCCGGCCACTATGGCACCTCTGGGGCTTTGCCAGACATGTTTTTGCTCGTCATGGTAATTATGATGCTGAGATGAGACATGACAAAGGCATTTCATCATTAACACTGAAAATGACAGATCTGTAGAATCAATAGTTCTCACAGCATTTTCTTTGACTCAAGTGTTTGAGGTGAAAAGAAAAACTCTCCTTGCGTCAATATGACCGTTTCCACACCGTGCCTGCAACTACAACAGAGCCACTCCCTGCGGAGCAGTGGGGAAACAAGGAGCCTTGTTTGTTTATGAAGGGGCTGGAAAAATTTGTTTGTTGTGTTTTTTGTAATAACACAAAAAGTAAAAATCTATGAAAACCAGTTTTGTAGCTAATCATTGATAATTGCACTCATCAAATACGAAATATTACATTTTGTATAAAACAAAGGTGACTTTTTTGTAATAAATTGGTATTTAAAGGTTCAAAACTATGAAAAAATGAATTCAAATTTGCTGAACATGAGGAAGGACCGGAGTTAAAAATTAAAAGAAACAAACACTGAAGTACTCCATGTGTTCTGCGTTTCCGCTGCAGCGTTGTTGCCTGGTAATGATAATGTTCTCCAACAGAACCAGAACACAGTTACATCAAACATCACAGAATAAAGAAATAACTTCAGTTTGTTTCATTCTGTTTTAGTTTTTTTTTTGTTCTCAAACTAAATAATAAAGAATCTCTGAGAAGTTTCAGTTTCCTTTTCCCCGTTAGGAGTGGAAACTGAAGCAAAACGACTAAAGTTTAACGCTAAATCACGGTGCAGATGGACGGTGTTTCCCAGCGTAGGTACAGCGAAGAAACGACTCGTGTTGATCTGACGGCGCTCTCTAAACACTCTAAAGGGGGGGGGGGGGCTGATATAATGGAGGGGAAACACTGAGTATTTATCTGTAACAAACATGGAGGAACACGTGATCGTAGCGTCACAGCCAGAGCGCTTCCATAGTTCCTCACTGCAGCAAAGAAAGGAAGAGATCAAATCGACTTCAGGATGTTACAGTGACGTGTTTGAGTCACGACACCATGATTAATGATGCTGTTTAATCATCGCCCACTGAAACACACACACACTAACAACACTAATGATGTGAAGGGAAACTTAAAGTCTCTCTTTTTATTTTGTTCATTTATGAGACGTTAATGATGAAGTTAATCCACCGCAGAGGGCTTGGTACGTCGTTGTTTTGGTGCACGACAACAAACAGAAGTACTGCAGAAGAGAGACAAAGATAAAGAGAGTGTGTGTGTGTGTGTGTGTGTGTGTGTTACCTGAGACGCTCCTCCGTCGCCCTCGGCTGCGGTGAACGGTCGGACCCTCAGGTAAACTTGCAGGTTCTCTGACTGGACGCTGTCCTGAGGAGAGGAGACACCAGGAGACGCTTCAGCGACACACGAGCAGACGTTCTCTACAGTTCACACACCGTTCACTGGACCAGACAACGTTCACTGGACCAGACAACGTCCACTGGACCAGACAGCGTCCACTGGACCAGACAACGTCCACTGGACCAGACAACGTCCACTGGACCAGACAACGTTCACTGGACCAGACAGCGTCCACTGGACCAGACAACGTCCACTGGACCAGACAACGTCCTCTGGACCAGACAACGTTCACTGGACCAGACAGCGTCCACTGGACCAGACACCGTCCACTGGACCAGACAACGTTCACTGGACCAGACACCATCAGGACGAGGGTTCGGGAAACTCGCTCCTCTTTTTTAAATAAATAGGTTAAAAACTATATCTGACTGGAACCGGCCTCACTAAAGACAAGTCAATGAAAATCAGCTGTTCTGACAATTCAGTAAAGACTGGATTCAAATCTACACGTCCTCTCAAATGACGCACACTGATGATGTCACTGATATGATTTCATAGACGACGCTCCTTTTGTTTTCTCCACATCCTTTAATGAACAGAGGACAAAGTATGTGTGTGTGTGTGTGTCCCTTTGGGGCTTCCCTAACTTTCTGTTTTCATGTGAAGAACACCTGTCACCATGACAACCTCCAACAACATCCCACTGACACCTTTGACGAACACACACACAGACAAACACAGACACAAACACAGAGACAAACACACACACAGACCAACACACACCTGTTCAGGTAGAGCAGTGAATTCACCCAGCAGGTCTCGCTTGATGTCGTCCACCACCACCGGCCCGACTCTCTCAGGCTTCCCTCCTAAACAGGACTCCATCATTTCTGCGCGCACGCACACGCACACACACACATACACAGCCACGCACACACACACACACACAATGAGGAACATTAGTCTTTATGTTGCACAGGTGGTTTGACATAATTCAGTGAAATGTTTTAAATGCAGAACAGTTTTGAATTAAATATCAAACTGACTTCACTTCCGTTAACATCGACCTCTGACGTAAGTGAAGAGAATAAAGAGCTTTAAATGTTCAGATATTTAACTGGAGACATGATCACATATATAATAATATATAATAACTTATATAATGAGATATAATGACAGTATCATGAGATGTAATCCCCGGTGGTTACACAGAAACGACACCGGTTGACTTTGTTGTTAGCATTAGCCACAGAGAGCTAACCCTGTCGCACACACGCGCGCGCCTGTTTGTCGTGTTTTAACGTCCTTTGAGAACAAACGCCCGGTAAACTCCGTGTGAGCGGGTGAAGCTGCCGTTAACGGACCGTGTGACTCACTCCCGCTGCGGCTCAGCCCCGGACACACGGCTCTTAAAGCACCGGCGGGCCGGTAGAGAAGCTAACCTTCGGCGGCTGCTCTCCTCTGCGCGGGCTGCTTCTTAAACCCGGGGCCGGAGGACCAATCAGGAGGCTCGCTCAGGAAGACGTCACGCAGATCTCGAGTGTGTTATCGCGAGAGGATGCGTTTGAATAAAAAGGAAAACAAACAAGTTTATTTTTGTGTTTTCATTCAGTTTAAAGTTTGTTTTCACAGTTATTTCACATGTTCTACGGTTTAAACAGTAATAAAGAAATATTTCACATGTTCTACCGTTTAAACAACAATAACAAATATATATTTACATGTTCTACCGTTTAAACAACAATAACAAATATATATTTAACATGTTCTACCGTTTAAACAACAATAACAAATATATATTTAACATGTTCTATGGTTTAAACAACAATAACAAATATATATTTACATGTTCTACCGTTTAAACAACAGTAATAAAGAAATATTTTTGTTTCCAAACTTTATTCAGAACTATTCAGGACATTACATGAATACATAAATAAATTAAATAAAATACATAGTACATACATAAATAAATAATAATAACAAAGTATATAGTAAAGGCATATGTATTGATGTATTTATATATATACCTTACTGTATTGCCAATAGATACGTATATTAATGTTTCTGATAATGGCAGGTTCAATATTCTTTGTAGAAGTTTTAATAAAGTGAAAAGCTTCGTTTTTTTGTCCATGATGAAAAATCACAGAGGCATCCACCGTCGCGTCAGAGTGACGTCATCAGCCGGAGACCGCAGGATTTGCAGCGGATCAGTTGGATTACAGAGCAGCTAGCAGCTAACAGCTAACAGCTAACGGGTAACCGCTGCTTTAACGCTTTATCTATCTTTATATAATCAATAAATATATGAAAACATTAATAAATCTGATCTTTTAAACCGTTTCTGCGGAAACGCGTCACGAACGACCGCGGGAAGGACTGAAGACGCCGCGACACGGTCTCCTTGACAACGGTGAGAGCGCGTCGCTATGGCAACAGGTCAATAACAACAGGACAGCAGCTGATAACACATCAGTAATAATATTAATAATAATTATAACAATAATTATAATAATAACACGGACAGATTTAGTGCTCACACCTGAGGGTCAACTTGTTTCATTTTCTCAAATGAAGAAAACAATGAGTGTGTGTGTGTGTGTCTGTCTGTCTGTGTGTGTGTATATGTGTGTGTGTGTGTGTGTGTGTGTGTGTGTCTCTGTGTGTGTGTGTCTGTCTGTCTGTCTGTGTGTGTCTGTGTGTGTGTGTGTGTGTGTGTGTGTCTGTGTGTGTGTGTGTGTGTGTGTCTCTGTGTGTGTGTGTCTGTCTGTCTGTCTGTCTGTGTGTGTGTGTCTCTGTGTGTCTGTGTGTGTGTGTGTGTGTGTGTATGCGTGTCTGTGTCTGTGTGTGTGTGTGTGTGTGTCTGTCTGTCTGTGTGTGTGTGTCTGTGTGTGTGTGTGTGTGTCTGTGTGTGTGTGTGTGTGTGTGTCTGTCTGTGTGTGCGTGTCTGTGTGTGTGTGTGTGTGTATGTGTGTGTCTCTGTGTGTGTGTGTGTGTGTGTGTGTGTGTGTGTCTGTGTGTTTGTGTCTGTGCGTGTCTGTGTGTGCGTGTCTGTGTGTGTGTGTGTGTGTGTGTGTATGTGTGTGTCTCTGTGTGTGTGTGTGTCTGTGTGTCTGTGTGTGTGTGTGTGTGTCTGTCTGTGTGTGCGTGTCTGTGTGTGTGTGTCTCTGTGTGTGTGTGTGTGTCTGTGTGTCTGTCTGTGTGTGTGTGTGTGTGTGTGTGTGTCTCTGTGTGTGTGTGTGTGTGTGTTATATGGTTATATATACTGAATCTAACTCTGTGTGTGTGTTTGTGTGCAGCGTGTGAGCCGGGCCCATGTCCTCGGGGGAGAGCGGTGGAGACGGGGGGCGCTGGCTGGACGCCCACTATGACCCCGTGGCGGGGCTGTACACCTTCTCGTGCTGCGTGGACCTGGCGGACCTGAGCGGGGACGGGGAGAGCCGCCTGGTGGTGGGGGACCTGGGCTCGGGCTCGTCGGGCATGAAGCTGAAGGTGTACCGGGGCACGGCGCTGATGAGCGAGAGCACGCTGCTGGACCTGCCCGCCGGCCTCGTCGCCTTCTTCATGGACCTGCACGAGCCGCGCATCCCCGCCGTCGCCGTGGCGTCCGGACCCTGCATCTACGTCTACAAGAACCTGCGTCCCTACTTCAAGTTCACTCTGCCCGGGCTGGAGGTGAACTCCCTGGAGCAGGTCCGTCCCCGTCTGTCCCCGTCTGTCCCCGTCTGTCCCCGTCTGTCTTTACCTGTCCCCGTCTGTCCTCGTCCGTCCTGTCTGTCCTCGTCCGTCCTGTCTGTCCTCGTCCGTCCTGTCTGTCCTCGTCCGTCCTCGTCCGTCCTCGTCCCTCTCCATCTGTCCTCGTCCCTCCTCGTCCGTCCTGTCTGTCCTCGTCCGTCCTGTCTGTCCTCGTCCGTCCTCGTCCGTCCTCGTCCGTCCTCGTTCCTCCTGTCCGTCCTCGTCCGTCCTGTCCCTCCTCGTCCGTCCTGTCTGTCCTCGTCCGTCCTGTCTGTCCTCGTCCGTCCTCGTCCGTCCTCGTCCCTCTCCATCTGTCCTCGTCCCTCCTCGTCCGTCCTGTCTGTCCTCGTCCGTCCTGTCTGTCCTCGTCCGTCCTCGTCCGTCCTCGTCCGTCCTCGTTCCTCCTGTCCGTCCTCGTCCGTCCTGTCCCTCCTCGTCCGTCCTGTCTGTCCTCGTCCGTCCTGTCCGTCCTCGTCCCTCGCCATCTGTCCTCGTCCCTCCTCGTCCGTCCTGTCTGTCCTCGTCTGTCCTCGTCCGTCCTCGTCCGTCCTCGTCCGTCCTCGTCCGTCCTCGTTCCTCCTGTCCGTCCTCGTCCGTCCTGTCCGTCCTCGTCCGTCCTGTCCGTCCTCGTCCGTCCTGTCTGTCCACGTCCGTCCTGTCTGTCCTCGTCCGTCCTCGTCCGTCCTGTCTGTCCTCTCTGTCCTCGTCCCTCCTGTCTGTCCTCGTCCCTTCTGTCTATCCTCGTCCCTTCTGTCTATCCTCGTCCGTCCTCGTCCCTCCTCGTTCCTCCTGTCCCTCCTCTCTGTCCTCGTCCATCCTCGTCCCTCCTCTCTGTCCTCGTCCCTCCTGTCTGTCCTCGTCCCTTCTGTCTATCCTCGTCCGTCCTCGTCCCTCCTGTCCGTCCTCGTCCCTCCTCTCTAATAAACTGGGGTATTGAGTGCTGCGCTGTGATTGGTCAGGACGTGTGGCAGCAGGCGAGGGACGGACACATCGACCCGGCGTCCCTGAAGGAGATGTTGGAGAGCATCAGGAAGGAGGCCGACGTCCCTCTGTCCGTGCGCTCGCTCCGCTTCCTGTCTCTGGACGCCAACGCCACGGAGGAGTTCGTGCAGCTGCACAAACAGCAGCCGATCAGACGCCAGGTAGAGTCCGTCCACAGCGAGACACAAACGTCCAAACGCCCACGCCCGCTCTGATTGGTGGATCCCCGCCTGTGTTTCAGACCGTCATCACCGTCATCGGGACGCTGAAGAAGAGCACGGCGGACGAGGACGGCGTCAGCTGCCTGGTCATCGGGACGGAGAGCAGCGACGTCTTCGTGCTCGACCCCGAGGCGTTCATCATCCTGTCCAAGGTAACGTGTCCAGCGTGTCTCCGTCCTGTGACCGCCACTTCCTGTTACCATGGCGACGCCCTGGAAACCCGCCCTGACTTCACTGCGTGAGAATATCTCGTGTTTTTGTGTCTGTCTGCCGTCCGCCTCCGCTCGTGGTCGCTCTGTTGTCATGGAGACGGTCTAATTGACCCCTGAGCGTCCACAAGTCGAGGCCGACACCTTCCACGTGTCTCTGTCTGTCCCCTGAAGATGTCGCTGCCGGCCGCTCCCACCATGATGGACGTGACGGGTCAGTTCGACGTGGAGTTTCGCATCACGGTGGCGTGCCGCAACGGCAACATCTACGTCCTGCGCAGGTGAGCGCCACAGCGACACACCTGACCGTCTCCAGACACCTGACCGTAGATCTCCAGACACCTGACCGTAGATCTCCACACACCTGACCGTAGATCTCCTCACACCTGACCGTAGATCTCCACACACACCTGACCGTAGATCTCCACACACACCTGACCGTAGATCTCCACACACACCTGACCGTAGATCCAAACACACCTGACCGTAGATCTCCACACACACCTGACCGTAGATCTCCACACACACCTGACCGTAGATCTCCACACACCTGACCGTAGATCTCCAGACACACCTGACCGTAGATCTCCACACACCTGACCGTAGATCTCCACA
>NC_139843.1:565777-600777 GCF_963691815.1 Echiichthys vipera
TCTACACCATCTATCCCATCGGATCCACGTCCGCGGTCCAGGTACACGTCATCCTCTCTGGGTCGCGGGTGCACCTTCACACGGTCGACCTCCTCTGACGTGTTAATGAGTGTGTGTTTGTGTGTGTAGGTGTACTGTGACATGGTCTCTGAGGCGGGACGATGGACGGTGAGTATCTGAACTCCAGTGTTGACTCAGTTCTCAGGTCCAGGACCTGTTCAGAGCGACCCGACGCCTTCCATTAACGTAAGATGACGGCGTATTAGAGCGCCAAACTCCACGTGGGGGGGGTGGGGGGGGGGTCAAGTGTTCGTGTCCCGGTGAAACCAAAGGTCAACAGTGACTTCAATCCGATCCAAGTGGTTCAGTTCACCACTGCACACAGAACGGTGGAGACGCTGGCGATCGCCCCGTTCTGTCGCTACGGTTCGAGGACGTGTTGATCGTAAAGATGCATCAAACGTGACGAGTGTCTTCGTCCCAGGATGCTCAGTTCGTTACACAACTCTTTGTTATTTATATTTTTATAGTGGCTTTAATGGGAGTGGGCTCTGGGCTGTGGTCTGAGCAGAAACCAGACCCTAAAGCTCGTAGAGCTGATTGGGGTCAAGGCAATGATGGAGGGGCAGGTTGGAAATAAGCCAGAAGTTACTGGGGGAGTTTGGGACAAGTGCAGGTTCTTGTTACAGTACATTAGGGTGTGTGTGTGTGTGTGTGTGGGGGGGGGGGTCTACATAAGCCTATTTGCCGGGGAATTCGTCACTGATGGAAAAAACAAAGCGAGGACCCGGCAACATACGAGCGCTCCCCTTCAAACTACAGAGAGATGCAAACTGTATACGTGCAGGACGTGAGTGCTGCTGGTCAAAGAGATGCGTTCTTAGCCCGCGGAGGCAGATGTGTGGACTTTCTGCTGTCGATGGGGAACAGGACGATTGGCCGATGCAGAGCGGAGCGGAGTGGGCGTGCTGGGGGCGAGGGCTTCTCCATGTCCTGGATGTAAGCTGGGCCTGATCCATTAGTAGTGTGATACCCAAGTACTAGAGACTTAACGCGGATGAAGCAGCTACAGGAAGCCAGTGGAGGGGCGGAGGAGGGGTGTGGCGTGAGAGAACTGAGGGAGGCCGAAGACCAGTCGAGCTTCAAGTTCCAGAGACTGGACACAGAGAGGCGGATCAAACTCTCCTCTCTGGAAACACAAACTACTAACGTGCTCCCGTTAAACCTCTGACAGACGTTGTTGTGTGGAACATGAGCCGTCAGATTCCTCGTGTGTTTAGCTGGTTGCCCTCCGTCCCGTCCCCCAGGTGATCCAGAGGAGGATGGACGGCTCGGTGAACTTCTACAGGCCCTGGGAACACTACAAGGCTGGCTTTGGCAGCGCTGCAGGAGAGTACTGGCTCGGTGAGAACGCACGCCACACCAACAGCCCTGACTCCGTGGATCTCACGGCTTCTAACGTGCGTCTGCTTGTTTCCAGGTCTGGAGAACGTCTTCCACCTGACTCTGAGGAAAAAGTACGAGCTGCTGGTGGACATGGAGGACTTTGAAGGGAACAAAGCGTTTGCTCGTTACTCCTCGTTCTCCGTGGGCCCAGAGTCCTACGGATACACACTGACTGTGTCTGGGTTCACTAATGGAGGGGCAGGTGAGTAGAGGTCCAGGTGAGGTATTAAGGACTTTAAGCAGCGACGGTTTAAGGGACGACTACGGCCTTCGAGAAACACTCCACGGGTTCTTGGCGTTGTAGCCCAACTGTCTGCTACGGGAACACGTTCTGGAACGCCGCAGCCGTCCCTTCCACTGTCGCGGCCTAACGTCCCGATGGTGAGCAGGATTTAAACACTTGCTGTGTTTCTGTAGGAGACGCCCTGAGAGTTCACAACGGGATGAAGTTCTCCACCTTCGACAAAGACCAGGACACCTGGTCCGACAACTGTGCCAAGAGATTCCTGGGGGCGTTCTGGTACATCAACTGCCTCGACGCCAATCCCAACGGGGTTTATCGTTGGGGGGCTGATGGCACTCTCCATGCTGTTGGGGTGGAGTGGGAGACGTGGAAGGGCAATGACTACTCCCTGAAGAGCATCAGCATGAAGATCCGTCCTGTGCAGTAGCTTCACTCCGATGTTTCCTTCAGTCTGAAACTGAACTCAGCTTTAAAAACAATAAAGCACGATGTGAGCATGAACCTGCTGTGATGTGTCTTCATTTGTCTCCTGTGTCTTTCTGTCTGAACCCTGTTTAACGTGCCCAAGAAGACCAAGCTGTACGTGGACCAGACGCTGAGGGAGCGCGAGGACGGCCTGGCCATGCACCACACCGTCCAGATCGGCCCACGTGAAGGCGCTGGAGTCCAGCCTGACGCCGATGTCCTCCAGATGAACGCCGCGGTGCAGGGCCTGGGCCCGTCCTTCAAACTGACCCTGAACACCCAGAACCGGGCCGTCAGGAACCTCGTCACAGACGCGACGTGTCTTGAACGAATGCATGTATTTAAGTCAGTATCACTGGAACCAACCACCTCATGCTAACGTGTACGGAAGGAGGCGAGATCACGCCACAAAGTTCGACAAACGTTGGTTTGGGAAAAACTGTCCTTTTCCAAACCTCCGAGCTCCCGATGTGAAGGTGTAAACGGGTCCTCCGGGTCCATGACCTGGGTCACGAGACTCTTGAGGACTCAGTGAGTCCAGTTGTCTCCATGTGTGAGGACGTCTGTCCCCAGAGGAGACGTTTCACAGCCTCATCAAACTTCACAAATCCGAACATCTTCACTCTGCATTTACAGCTGAACTCACGGCAGAGATCTAATCTCTGCACCTGGTCCTGGGTCTTCCCCGAGGCCTCCTCCCAGCTGGACGTGCCTGGAACACCTCCCTAGGGAGGCGCCCAGGGTTCATCCTTACCAGATGATCCTGAACCACCTCAACTGGCTCCTTTCAACACAAAGGAGCAGCGGCTCTACTCCGAGTTCCTCACGGATGCTGAACTTCTCCCCCTCTCTCTAAGGGAGACTCCAGACCCCCTCCTGAGGAAACACACTTCACACGCTTGGACCTGGACCTGGTTCTGTGGGTCCTGACCTGGACCTGGTTCTGTGGGTCCTGACCTGGACCTGGTTCTTTGGTTCCTGACCTGGACCTGGTTCTTTGGGTCCTGACCTGGACCTGGTTCTGTGGGTCCTGACCTGGACCTGGTTCTTTGGGTCCTGACCTGGACCTGGTTCTTTGGGTCCTGACCTGGACCTGGTTCTTTGGGTCCTGACCTGGACCTGGTTCTTTGGGTCCTGACCTGGACCTGGTTCTTTGGGTCCTGACCTGGACCTGGTTCTTTGGGTCCTGACCTGGACCTGGTTCTTTGGGTCCTGACCCAGCTTTCAGGACCACAGGTGAGGGTAGGAACCAGGACTGAGGGTAGAGCGACTGCAGCTCCGCCCCCGCTGCTCCATCGTCCCCTCACTCGTGAACCAGATCCCGAGGTCCTTGAAGTCCTTCACTTGGGGTCAGGACTCGTTCCAGACCCGGAGGAACAATCCAGCGGTTTCCTGCTTTTTTATATATTATAATAAAAAGTAGCATGTGGTGAAGTTTCCCGTGTGGGTCAGCGTCCGTCACTCGGCTCCATGATCTGGAAAAACACGTTTCCTGCATCGCATTTATTAATTTATTCTGTAAAAACGTGGTTTTAATGGAAGTCAATGAGCCACGAAGGTGAGTCAGAGTCTTAAACTGCATAAAAAATATTAATGTAATATAATAATTCTTTGTGTTAAAATCAAAGACTCAAAGTTTCATCAAACTTCTTTTTATTAAATGGAAAATAATGATTTTTTTTGTGTTTTTTGTGCTAAAAATAAACTTTAAATGATAAAAGTGTCGTTGAAAAGCTAAAAATCCTGAACATGTTTGAACGTTTGGTGATTTTGAGCCGAAGAAGAACGAGAACATTCATGTTTGGTGATTTTAAAGCAGAGTTTTGTGCTGAAATGGAGGAAAAAGCAAACATCAGAAGCAGCAGCTGCTGTTTGTGTTGAAGCGTCACATGAACTTTGTTTTATTGTGAAAGAGTGAAACTTCCCCAGGACCTGGAACTTTCCACTGTGTCGACACTCTGAACACATTTAAAGGAGAGAAGAAGAAGAAACGCTTCATCTGCAGCGAACACGGGAAACATGAGACGAGCCGTCGCTCTGCTGGGTGAGGGACTCGAACCGAACCCACCAATCAGACGCTTTACACTTAATTATGTTCTTATTAATGTGTGTGTGTGTGTGTGTGTGTGTGTGTGTGTGTGTGTGTGTGTGTCTGTGTGTGTGTGTGTGTGTGTGTGTGTGCAGCTGTGTTGTGTGTGTGTGTGTGTGATGGGGTGAAGTTCGGTCAGCTCTGCAGTGGAAACCCTCACAACACACGGAGAACGACCGACCGATGGGGACAAGGACGCTACGGAGCCCGACGGTGACAACACCTTTGTTTTTATCTGTTTTTAGTCATTTTGCATCTTTTTGTGGTGGTTTTGCATCTTTTTTTAGTCATTTTGCATCTTTTTGTGCTGGTTTTGCATCTATTTTTAGTCATTTTGCATCTTTTTGTGATGGTTTTGCATCTATTTTTAGTCATTTTGCATCTTTTTGTGCTGGTTTTCATCTATTTTTAGTCATTTTGCATCTTTTTGTGGTGGTTTTGCATCTTTTTTTAGTCATTTTGCATCTTTTTGTGCTGGTTTTGCATCTATTTTTAGTCATTTTGCATCTTTTTGTGCTGGTTTTGCATCTATTTTTAGACATTTTGCATCTTTTTGAGGTGGTTTTGCATCTTTTTTTAGTCATTTTGCATCTTTTTGTGGTGGTTTTGCATCTTTTTTTAGTCATTTTGCATCTTTTTGTGCTGGTTTTGCATCTATTTTTAGTCATTTTGCATCTTTTTGTGCTGGTTTTGCATCTATTTTTAGACATTTTGCATCTTTTTGAGGTGGTTTTGCATCTTTTTTTAGTCATTTTGCATCTTTTTGTGGTGGTTTTGCATCTTTTTTTAGTCATTTTGCATCTTTTTGTGCTGGTTTTGCATCTATTTTTAGTCATTTTGCATCTTTTTGTGCTGGTTTTGCATCTATTTTTAGTCATTTTGCATCTTTTTGAGGTGGTTTTGCATCTATTTTTAGTCATTTTGCATCTTTTTGTGCTGGTTTTGCATCTATTTTTAGTCATTTTGCATCTTTTTGTGGTGGTTTTGCATCTATTTTAAGTCATTTTGCATCTTTTTGTGCTGGTTTTGCATCTATTTTTAGTCATTTTGCATCTTTTTGTGGTGGTTTTGCATCTATTTTTAGTCATTTTGCATCTTTTTGTGCTGGTTTTGCATCTATTTTTAGTCATTTTGCATCTTTTTGTGCTGGTTTTGCATCTATTTTTAGTCATTTTGCATCTTTTTGTGGTGGTTTTGCATCTTTTTGTGGTGGTTTTGCATCTATTTTTAGTCATTTAGCATCTTTTTGTGGTGGTTTTGCATCTATTTTTAGTCATTTTGCATCTTTTTGTGCTGGTTTTGCATCTATTTTTAGTCATTTTGCATCTTTTTGTGGTGGTTTTGCATCTATTTTTAGTCATTCTGCATCTTTTTGTGGTGGTTTTGCATCTATTTTTAGTCATTTTGCATCTTTTTGTGCTGGTTTTGCATCTATTTTTAGTCATTTTGCATCTTTTTGTGCTGGTTTTGCATCTATTTTTAGTCATTTTGCATCTTTTTGTGGTGGTTTTTTATCTATTTTTAGTCATTTTGCATCTTTTTGTGTTGTTTTGCATCTATTTTTAGTCATTTTGCATCTTTTTGTGCTGGTTTTGCATCTATTTTTAGTCATTTTGCATCTTTTTGTGCTGGTTTTGCATCTATTTTTACTCATTTTGCATCTTTTTGTGCTGGTTTTGCATCAATTTTAGTCATTTTGCATCTTTTTGTGCTGGTTTTCATCTATTTTTACTCATTTTGCATCTTTTTGTGCTGGTTTTGCATCTATTTTTAGTCATTTTGCATCTTTTTGTGCTGGTTTTGCATCTATTTTTAGTCATTTTGCATCTTTTTGTGGTGGTTTTGCATCTATTTTTAGTCATTTTGCATCTTTTTGTGCTGGTTTTGCATCTATTTTTACTCATTTTGCATCTTTTTGTGGTGGTTTTGCATCTATTTTTAGTCATTTTGCATCTTTTTGTGCTGGTTTTCATCTATTTTTACTCATTTTGCATCTTTTTGTGCTGGTTTTGCATCTATTTTTACTCATTTTGCATCTTTTTGTGCTGGTTTTGCATCTATTTTTACTCATTTTGCATCTTTTTGTGTTGTTTTGCATCTATTTTTACTCATTTTGCATCTTTTTGTGCTGGTTTTGCATCTATTTTTAGTCATTTTGCATCTTTTTGTGCTGGTTTTCATCTATTTTTACTCATTTTGCATCTTTTTGTGCTGGTTTTGCATCTATTTTTACTCATTTTGCATCTTTTTGTGCTGGTTTTGCATCTATTTTTACTCATTTTGCATCTTTTTGTGCTGGTTTTGCATCTATTTTTAGTCATTTTGCATCTTTTTGTGCTGGTTTTGCATCTATTTTTAGTCATTTTGCATCTTTTTGTGGTGGTTTTGCATCTATTTTTAGTCATTTTGCATCTTTTTGTGCTGGTTTTGCATCTATTTTTAGTCATTTTGCATCTTTTTGTGCTGGTTTTGCATCGATTTTTAGTCATTTTGCATCTTTTTGTGCTGGTTTTGCATCTATTTTTAGTCATTTTGCATCTTTTTGTGCTGGTTTTGCATCTATTTTAAGTCATTTTGCATCCTTCTGTGCTGCTCGTGTGTCTCAGGGGCGACCGCCTGCACCAGGGTCTGGACATCGCGTGCAGCGACGGCTCGATCGTCTTCGCTCCGTTTGACGTGACGCTCAACGGGAAACTCACTGTCTACAACGACCCGACGAAGGCCGCCATCAACAGCGGCATCAACCTGAGCGGAGAGGGTGCGTCACTTATATATTATTATTATTATTATTATGAATATGTTATAATAAATAAACATGGAACAGAGACCCGTCCCCTCATGGTGGTTCAGGTCTGAGTCCCTGTGAACCTGAGGGCTGTGGTCTGGACCCGTCCCCTCATGGTGGTTCAGGTCTGAGTCCCTGTGAACCTGAGGGCTGTGGTCTGGACCCGTCCCCTCATGGTGGTTCAGGTCTGAGTCCCTGTGAACCTGAGGGCTGTGGTCTGGACCCGTCCCCTCATGGTGGTTCAGGTCTGAGTCCCTGTGACCCTGAGGGCTGTGGTCTGGACCCGTCCCCTCATGGTGGTTCAGGTCTGAGTCCCTGTGACCCTGAGGGCTGTGGTCTGGACCCGTCCCCTCATGGTGGTTCAGGTCTGAGTCCCTGTGACCCTGAGGGCTGTGGTCTGGACCCAGGCCCAGGCGGAGGGCTCGCTGGCGAGCGCCTGGTGGCCGGGTTTTGCCACGGAGCCCGAAAAAGTGACGTGGCCCCTCCATCCTGTGGGCCCCTCCCCCTCTCCATCATGTGCCCCCCCCCCCCCCCCCATCCTGTGCCCCCCCCCCCTCTCCATCCTGTGCCCCCCCTCTCCATCCTGTGGGCCCTCCACTCACAGGAGGAGCCTCTGGGGTCGGGGCGCTGCTGCACGGGGGGCAGTGAGGTGAGGGGCCTGGAGGGTCCAGACCCGGGCAGCAGAGGCTCTGGGGACGTGGAGCGTCTCCTCTCTGTGGGGGAAGGAGCCGGAGCTTGTGAGGGAGGTGGAGCTCCCAGTTAGATCTGGGGGGGCTCACCTCCACACACAGTCTGGATCTGGACCCGTGCTCCTGGATAGGGGCTGGACCCTGGTCTTCTCTGGAGGGGCCCAGGGTGTGAGGGGCCGGGCGGGTGTGGGGAGACTCTCAAACCCCCGGCTGAGCGCCGCGGTGTTGGAGTTGACCCCGGTGGACCAGAGGGTGGCCTCCTTACGCCTGCGGGTGGTGGGGGGGGACTCTGACTGTTGTTGGTGCAGATGCAGCGAACAGCAGTTCAGAGTCTGGGGCCTTCTTGGAGACCCTGAATGGAGTCCTGCATGGGGCTCCAGTAGGGGACTCCAGAGTCCTGCTGGGAGACTTCAACGCCCACGTGGGCAACGATGGAGACACCTGGAGAGGCTGCCCCTGAGACCTGATCCAGGATCAGAGGCTGGAGCTGCTGCCCCTGAGACCTGATCCAGGATCAGAGGCTGGACCTGGTCCCCTGAGACCTGATCCAGGATCAGGGTCTGGACCTGGTCCCCTGAGACCTGATCTAATATCTTCAAACGTGTGTTTTTCTGCAGGTTTGTGTTTTAAGCTTTTCTACGTTCGCCCGGATCGAACCGCCGGCTCCGTGAGGAAGGGCGAGCGGCTCGGCGTCCTGCTGCCGATGCAGTCCGTGTACCAGGACATCACCTCGCACGTGCACGTGCAGATGTGCGACAAGAGCGACCCCACGCCGTACTTCTGAGCCCACGCCGCTCTGACCCCACGCCGTCCTGACCCCACGCCGTACTTCTGAGCCCACGCCGTTCTGACCCCACGCCGTTCTGACCCCACGCCGTTCTGACCCCACGCCGCTCTGACCCCACGCCGTTCTGACCCCACGCCGTTCTGACCCCACGCCGCTCTGACCCCACGCCGTTCTGACCCCACGCCGTTCGGACCCCACGCCGTTCTGACCCCACGCCGTCCTGACCCCACGCCCTTCTTCTGACCCCATGCCGTTCTTCTGACCCCACGCCGTTCTGACCCCACGCCGTTCTGACCCCACGCCGTTCTGACCCCACGCCGTTCTGACCCCACGACGTTCTTCTGACCCCACGCCGTCCTGACCCCACGCCCTTCTTCTGACCCCATGCCGTTCTTCTGAGCCCACGCCGTTCTGACCCCACGCCGTTCTGACCCCACGCCGTTCTGACCCCACGTCGTTCTGACCCCACGCCGTTCTGACCCCACGCCGTTCTGACCCCACGTCGTTCTGACCCCACGCCGTTCTTCTGACCCCACGCCGTTCGGACCCCACGCCGTCCTGACCCCATGCCGTTCTTCTGACCCCACGCCGTTCTGACCCCACGCCGTTCTGACCCCACGCCGCTCTGACCCCACGCTGTTCTTCTGACCCCACGACGTTCTTCTGACCCCACGCCGCTCTGACCCCACGCCGTTCTGACCCCACGCCGTTCTGACCCCACGCCGTTCTCCTGACCCCACGCCGCTCTGACCCCACGCCGTTCTTCTGACCCCACGCCGCTCTGACCCCACGCCGTTCTGACCCCACGCCGTTCTGACCCCACACCGCTCTGAGCCCACGCCGTTCTTCTGACCCCACGCCGTTCTGACCCCACGCCGTTCTGACCCCACGCCGCTCTGACCCCACGCCGCTCTGACCCCACGCCGCTCTGACCCCACCCTGTTCTGACCCCACGCCGTTCTGACCCCACGCCGTTCTGAGCCCACGCCGTTCTGACCCCACGCCGTTCGGACCCCACGCCGTTCTGACCCCACGCCGCTCTGACCCCACGCCGTTCTGACCCCACGCCGTTCGGACCCCACGCCGTCCTGACCCCACGCCCTTCTTCTGACCCCACGCCGTTCGGACCCCACGCTGTTCTGACCCCACGCCGTTCTGACCCCACGCCCTTCTTCTGACCCCATGCCGTTCTTCTGACCCCACGCCGTTCTGACCCCACGCCGTTCTGACCCCACGCCGTTCTGACCCCACGCCGCTCTGACCCCACGCCGCTCTGACCCCACGCCCTTCTTCTGACCCCACGCCGTTCTGACCCCACGCCGTTCTGACCCCACGCCGTTCTGACCCCACGCCGTTCTGACCCCACGCCGCTCTGACCCCACACCGTTCTGACCCCACGCCGCTCTGACCCCACGCCGTTCTGACCCCACGCCGCTCTGACCCCACGCCGCTCTGACCCCACGCCGCTCTGACCCCACGCCGTCCTGACCCCACGCCCTTCTTCTGACCCCATGCCGTTCTTCTGACCCCACGCCGTTCTGACCCCACGCCGCTCTGACCCCACGCCGTTCTGACCCCACGCCGTTCTGACCCCACGCCGTTCTGACCCCACGCCGCTCTGACCCCACGCCGTTCTGACCCCACGCCGTTCTGACCCCACGCCGTTCTGACCCCACGCCGTTCTGACCCCACGCCGTTCTGACCCCACGCCGTTCTGACCCCACGCCGTTCTGACCCCACGCCGTTCTGACCCCACGCCGTTCTGACCCCACGCCGTTCGCCGTTCTTTCTTCTTTCTGTAAAAACAATAAAGTTGCTTCAACGCAAAACAAACGTTTTGTTGCATTTCTTTTGTTTCCAGGAGCAAAAAACTGAATCAACACTCAGAGGTTAGACCACTAAATGAGACTGTTAAGTTTAGACCACTAAATGAGACGGTTAAGTTTAGACCACTAAAGGAGACGGTTAAGTTTAGTCTCTAAGGTGACGGTTAAGTTTAGTCTCTAAAGGAGACGGTTAAGTTTAGTCTCTAAAGGAGACGGTTAAGTTTAGACACTAAAGGAGACGGTTAAGTTTAGTCACTAAAGGAGACGGTTAAGTTTAGTCACTAAAGGAGACGGTTAAGTTTAGACACTAAAGGTGACGGTTAAGTTTAGTCACTAAAGGAGACGGTTAAGTTTAGTCACTAAAGGAGACGGTTAAGTTTAGTCACTAAAGGAGACGGTTAAGTTTAGACACTAAAGGAGACGGTTAAGTTTAGTCACTAAAGGAGACGGTTAAGTTTAGTCACTAAAGGAGACGGTTAAGTTTAGTCACTAAAGGAGACGGTTAAGTTTAGTCACTAAAGGAGACGGTTAAGTTTAGTCACTAAAGGAGACGGTTAAGTTTAGACACTAAAGGTGACGGTTAAGTTTAGTCACTAAAGGAGACGGTTAAGTTTAGTCACTAAAGGAGACGGTTAAGTTTAGTCACTAAAGGAGACGGTTAAGTTTAGTCACTAAAGGAGACGGTTAAGTTTAGTCACTAAAGGAGACGGTTAAGTTTAGTCTCTAAAGGAGACGGTTAAGTTTAGTCTCTAAAGGAGACGGTTAAGTTTAGTCACTAAAGGAGACGGTTAAGTTTAGTCTCTAAAGGAGACGGTTAAGTTTAGTCACTAAAGGAGACGGTTAAGTTTAGTCTCTAAAGGAGACGGTTAAGTTTAGTCACTAAAGGAGACGGTTAAGTTTAGTCACTAAAGGAGACGGTTAAGTTTAGTCACTAAAGGAGACGGTTAAGTTCAGTCACTAAATGAGACGGTTAAGTTTAGTCACTAAAGGAGACGGTTAAGTTTAGTCACTAAAGAAGACGGTTAAGTTTAGTCACTAAAGGAGACGGTTAAGTTTAGACACTAAATGAGACGGTTAAGTTTAGACACTAAAGGAGACGGTTAAGTTTAGACACTAAATGAGACTGTTAAGTTTAGTCACTAAAGGAGACGGTTAAGTTTAGTCTCTAAAGGAGACGGTTAAGTTTAGTCACTAAAGGAGACGGTTAAGTTTAGACACTAAAGGAGACGGTTAAGTTTGGTCTCTAAAGGAGACGGTTAAGTTTAGTCTCTAAAGGAGACGGTTAAGTTTAGTCTCTAAAGGAGACGGTTAAGTTTAGTCTCTAAATGAGACCGTTAAGTTTAGTCTCTAAAGGAGACGGTTAAGTTTAGTCTCTAAAGGAGACGGTTAAGTTTAGTCACTAAAGGAGACCGTTAAGTTTAGTCTCTAAAGGAGACGGTTAAGTTTAGTCTCTAAAGGAGACGGTTAAGTTTAGTCTCTAAATGAGACCGTTAAGTTTAGTCTCTAAAGGAGACGGTTAAGTTTAGTCACTAAAGGAGACGGTTAAGTTTAGTCTCTAAAGGAGACGGTTAAGTTTAGTCTCTAAAGGAGACGGTTAAGTTTAGTCACTAAAGGAGACGGTTAAGTTTAGACACTAAAGGAGACGGTTAAGTTCAGTCACTAAATGAGACGGTTAAGTTTAGACACTAAATGAGACGGTTAAGTTTAGTCTCTAAAGGAGACGGTTAAGTTTAGTCACTAAAGTAAACGGTTAAGTTTAGTCTCTAAAGGAGACGGTTAAGTTTAGTCTCTAAAGGAGACGGTTAAGTTTAGTCTCTAAAGGAGACGGTTAAGTTTAGTCACTAAAGGAGACGGTTAAGTTTAGTCTCTAAAGGAGACGGTTAAGTTTAGTCTCTAAAGGAGACGGTTAAGTTTAGTCACTAAAGGAGACGGTTAAGTTCAGTCACTAAATGAGACGGTTAAGTTTAGTCACTAAAGGAGACGGTTAAGTTTAGACACTAAATGAGACTGTTAAGTTTAGTCTCTAAAGGAGACGGTTAAGTTTAGTCACTAAAGGTGACGGTTAAGTTTAGACACTAAAGGAGACGGTTAAGTTTAGTCTCTAAAGCAGACGGTTAAGTTTAGTCACTAAAGGAGACGGTTAAGTTTAGTCACTAAAGGAGACGGTTAAGTTTAGTCTCTAAAGGAGACGGTTAAGTTTAGTCTCTAAAGGAGACGGTTAAGTTTAGTCACTAAAGGAGACGGTTAAGTTTAGTCACTAAAGGAGACAGTTAAGTTTAGTCTCTAAAGGAGACGGTTAAGTTTAGTCTCTAAAGGTGACGGTTAAGTTTAGTCACTAAAGGAGACGGTTAAGTTTAGTCTCTAAAGGAGACGGTTAAGTTTAGTCACTAAAGGAGACGGTTAAGTTTAGACACTAAAGGAGACGGTTAAGTTTAGACACTAAAGGAGACGGTTAAGTTTAGTCACTAAAGGAGACGGTTAAGTTTAGACACTAAAGGAGACGGTTAAGTTTAGTCTCTAAAGGTGACGGTTAAGTTTAGTCACTAAAGGAGACGGTTAAGTTTAGTCTCTAAAGGAGACGGTTAAGTTTAGTCACTAAAGGAGACGGTTAAGTTTAGTCTCTAAAGGAGACGGTTAAGTTTAGTCTCTAAAGGAGACGGTTAAGTTTAGTCACTAAAGGAGACGGTTAAGTTTAGTCTCTAAAGGAGACGGTTAAGTTTAGACACTAAAGGAGACGGTTAAGTTTAGTCACTAAAGGAGACGGTTAAGTTTAGTCTCTAAAGGAGACGGTTAAGTTTAGTCTCTAAAGGAGACGGTTAAGTTTAGTCACTAAAGGAGACGGTTAAGTTTAGTCACTAAAGGAGACGGTTAAGTTTAGACACTAAAGGAGACGGTTAAGTTTAGTCACTAAAGGAGACGGTTAAGTTTAGACACTAAAGGAGACCGTTAAGTTAAGACACTAAAGGAGACGGTTAAGTTTAGACACTAAAGGAGACCGTTAAGTTTAGTCACTAAAGGAGACGGTTAAGTTTAGACACTAAAGGAGACGGTTAAGTTTAGTCACTTAAGGAGACGGTTAAGTTTAGACACTAAAGGAGACGGTTAAGTTTAGTCTCTAAAGGAGACGGTTAAGTTTAGACACTAAAGGAGACGGTTAAGTTTAGTCTCTAAAGGAGACGGTTAAGTTTAGTCACTAAAGGAGACGGTTAAGTTTAGTCTCTAAAGGAGACGGTTAAGTTTAGTCTCTAAAGGAGACGGTTAAGTTTAGTCACTAAAGGAGACGGTTAAGTTTAGTCTCTAAAGGAGACGGTTAAGTTTAGTCACTAAAGGAGACGGTTAAGTTTAGTCACTAAAGGAGACGGTTAAGTTTAGTCACTAAAGGAGACGGTTAAGTTCAGTCACTAAATGAGACGGTTAAGTTTAGTCACTAAAGGAGACGGTTAAGTTTAGTCACTAAAGAAGACGGTTAAGTTTAGTCACTAAAGGAGACGGTTAAGTTTAGACACTAAATGAGACGGTTAAGTTTAGTCACTAAAGGAGACGGTTAAGTTTAGACACTAAATGAGACTGTTAAGTTTAGTCACTAAAGGAGACGGTTAAGTTTAGTCTCTAAAGGAGACGGTTAAGTTTAGTCACTAAAGGAGACGGTTAAGTTTAGACACTAAAGGAGACGGTTAAGTTTGGTCTCTAAAGGAGACGGTTAAGTTTAGTCTCTAAAGGAGACGGTTAAGTTTAGTCTCTAAAGGAGACGGTTAAGTTTAGTCTCTAAATGAGACCGTTAAGTTTAGTCTCTAAAGGAGACGGTTAAGTTTAGTCTCTAAAGGAGACGGTTAAGTTTAGTCACTAAAGGAGACCGTTAAGTTTAGTCTCTAAAGGAGACGGTTAAGTTTAGTCTCTAAAGGAGACGGTTAAGTTTAGTCTCTAAATGAGACCGTTAAGTTTAGTCTCTAAAGGAGACGGTTAAGTTTAGTCACTAAAGGAGACGGTTAAGTTTAGTCTCTAAAGGAGACGGTTAAGTTTAGTCTCTAAAGGAGACGGTTAAGTTTAGTCACTAAAGGAGACGGTTAAGTTCAGTCACTAAATGAGACGGTTAAGTTTAGACACTAAATGAGACGGTTAAGTTTAGTCTCTAAAGGAGACGGTTAAGTTTAGTCACTAAAGTAAACGGTTAAGTTTAGTCTCTAAAGGAGACGGTTAAGTTTAGTCTCTAAAGGAGACGGTTAAGTTTAGTCTCTAAAGGAGACGGTTAAGTTTAGTCACTAAAGGAGACGGTTAAGTTTAGTCTCTAAAGGAGACGGTTAAGTTTAGTCTCTAAAGGAGACGGTTAAGTTTAGTCACTAAAGGAGACGGTTAAGTTCAGTCACTAAATGAGACGGTTAAGTTTAGTCACTAAAGGAGACGGTTAAGTTTAGACACTAAATGAGACTGTTAAGTTTAGTCTCTAAAGGAGACGGTTAAGTTTAGTCACTAAAGGTGACGGTTAAGTTTAGACACTAAAGGAGACGGTTAAGTTTAGTCTCTAAAGCAGACGGTTAAGTTTAGTCACTAAAGGAGACGGTTAAGTTTAGTCACTAAAGGAGACGGTTAAGTTTAGTCTCTAAAGGAGACGGTTAAGTTTAGTCTCTAAAGGAGACGGTTAAGTTTAGTCACTAAAGGAGACGGTTAAGTTTAGTCACTAAAGGAGACAGTTAAGTTTAGTCTCTAAAGGAGACGGTTAAGTTTAGTCTCTAAAGGTGACGGTTAAGTTTAGTCACTAAAGGAGACGGTTAAGTTTAGTCTCTAAAGGAGACGGTTAAGTTTAGTCACTAAAGGAGACGGTTAAGTTTAGACACTAAAGGAGACGGTTAAGTTTAGACACTAAAGGAGACGGTTAAGTTTAGTCACTAAAGGAGACGGTTAAGTTTAGACACTAAAGGAGACGGTTAAGTTTAGTCTCTAAAGGTGACGGTTAAGTTTAGTCACTAAAGGAGACGGTTAAGTTTAGTCTCTAAAGGAGACGGTTAAGTTTAGTCACTAAAGGAGACGGTTAAGTTTAGTCTCTAAAGGAGACGGTTAAGTTTAGTCTCTAAAGGAGACGGTTAAGTTTAGTCACTAAAGGAGACGGTTAAGTTTAGTCTCTAAAGGAGACGGTTAAGTTTAGACACTAAAGGAGACGGTTAAGTTTAGTCACTAAAGGAGACGGTTAAGTTTAGTCTCTAAAGGAGACGGTTAAGTTTAGTCTCTAAAGGAGACGGTTAAGTTTAGTCACTAAAGGAGACGGTTAAGTTTAGTCACTAAAGGAGACGGTTAAGTTTAGACACTAAAGGAGACGGTTAAGTTTAGTCACTAAAGGAGACGGTTAAGTTTAGACACTAAAGGAGACCGTTAAGTTAAGACACTAAAGGAGACGGTTAAGTTTAGACACTAAAGGAGACCGTTAAGTTTAGTCACTAAAGGAGACGGTTAAGTTTAGACACTAAAGGAGACGGTTAAGTTTAGTCACTTAAGGAGACGGTTAAGTTTAGACACTAAAGGAGACGGTTAAGTTTAGTCTCTAAAGGAGACGGTTAAGTTTAGACACTAAAGGAGACGGTTAAGTTTAGTCTCTAAAGGAGACGGTTAAGTTTAGTCACTAAAGGAGACGGTTAAGTTTAGTCTCTAAAGGAGACGGTTAAGTTTAGTCTCTAAAGGAGACGGTTAAGTTTAGTCACTAAAGGAGACGGTTAAGTTTAGACACTAAAGGAGACGGTTAAGTTTAGTCACTAAAGGAGACGGTTAAGTTTAGACACTAAAGGAGACGGTTAAGTTTAGTCACTAAAGGAGACGGTTAAGTTTAGACACTAAAGGAGACCGTTAAGTTAAGACACTAAAGGAGACGGTTAAGTTTAGACGACTAAAGGAGACGGTTAAGTTTAGTCACTAAAGGAGACGGTTAAGTTTAGTCTCTAAAGGAGACGTTTAAGTTTAGTCACTAAAGGAGACGGTTAAGTTTAGTCTCTAAAGGTGACGGTTAAGTTTAGTCACTAAAGGAGACGGTTAAGTTTAGTCACTAAAGGAGACGGTTAAGTTTAGACCACTAAAGGAGACGGTTAAGTTTAGTCTCTAAAGGAGACGGTTAAGTTTAGACACTAAAGAAGACGGTTAAGTTTAGTCACTAAAGAAGACGGTTAAGTTTAGTCACTAAAGGAGACGGTTAAGTTTAGACACTAAAGGAGACGGTTAAGTTTGGTCTCTAAAGGAGACGGTTAAGTTTAGTCTCTAAAGGAGACGGTTAAGTTTAGTCTCTAAAGGAGACGGTTAAGTTTAGTCTCTAAATGAGACCGTTAAGTTTAGTCTCTAAAGGAGACGGTTAAGTTTAGTCTCTAAAGGAGACGGTTAAGTTTAGTCACTAAAGGAGACCGTTAAGTTTAGTCTCTAAAGGAGACGGTTAAGTTTAGTCTCTAAAGGAGACGGTTAAGTTTAGTCTCTAAATGAGACCGTTAAGTTTAGTCTCTAAAGGAGACGGTTAAGTTTAGTCACTAAAGGAGACGGTTAAGTTTAGTCTCTAAAGGAGACGGTTAAGTTTAGTCTCTAAAGGAGACGGTTAAGTTTAGTCACTAAAGGAGACGGTTAAGTTCAGTCACTAAATGAGACGGTTAAGTTTAGACACTAAATGAGACGGTTAAGTTTAGTCTCTAAAGGAGACGGTTAAGTTTAGTCACTAAAGTAAACGGTTAAGTTTAGTCTCTAAAGGAGACGGTTAAGTTTAGTCTCTAAAGGAGACGGTTAAGTTTAGTCTCTAAAGGAGACGGTTAAGTTTAGTCACTAAAGGAGACGGTTAAGTTTAGTCTCTAAAGGAGACGGTTAAGTTTAGTCTCTAAAGGAGACGGTTAAGTTTAGTCACTAAAGGAGACGGTTAAGTTCAGTCACTAAATGAGACGGTTAAGTTTAGTCACTAAAGGAGACGGTTAAGTTTAGACACTAAATGAGACTGTTAAGTTTAGTCTCTAAAGGAGACGGTTAAGTTTAGTCACTAAAGGTGACGGTTAAGTTTAGACACTAAAGGAGACGGTTAAGTTTAGTCTCTAAAGCAGACGGTTAAGTTTAGTCACTAAAGGAGACGGTTAAGTTTAGTCACTAAAGGAGACGGTTAAGTTTAGTCTCTAAAGGAGACGGTTAAGTTTAGTCTCTAAAGGAGACGGTTAAGTTTAGTCACTAAAGGAGACGGTTAAGTTTAGTCACTAAAGGAGACAGTTAAGTTTAGTCTCTAAAGGAGACGGTTAAGTTTAGTCTCTAAAGGTGACGGTTAAGTTTAGTCACTAAAGGAGACGGTTAAGTTTAGTCTCTAAAGGAGACGGTTAAGTTTAGTCACTAAAGGAGACGGTTAAGTTTAGACACTAAAGGAGACGGTTAAGTTTAGACACTAAAGGAGACGGTTAAGTTTAGTCACTAAAGGAGACGGTTAAGTTTAGACACTAAAGGAGACGGTTAAGTTTAGTCTCTAAAGGTGACGGTTAAGTTTAGTCACTAAAGGAGACGGTTAAGTTTAGTCTCTAAAGGAGACGGTTAAGTTTAGTCACTAAAGGAGACGGTTAAGTTTAGTCTCTAAAGGAGACGGTTAAGTTTAGTCTCTAAAGGAGACGGTTAAGTTTAGTCACTAAAGGAGACGGTTAAGTTTAGTCTCTAAAGGAGACGGTTAAGTTTAGACACTAAAGGAGACGGTTTAGTTTAGTCACTAAAGGAGACGGTTAAGTTTAGTCTCTAAAGGAGACGGTTAAGTTTAGTCTCTAAAGGAGACGGTTAAGTTTAGTCACTAAAGGAGACGGTTAAGTTTAGTCACTAAAGGAGACGGTTAAGTTTAGACACTAAAGGAGACGGTTAAGTTTAGTCACTAAAGGAGACGGTTAAGTTTAGACACTAAAGGAGACCGTTAAGTTAAGACACTAAAGGAGACGGTTAAGTTTAGACACTAAAGGAGACCGTTAAGTTTAGTCACTAAAGGAGACGGTTAAGTTTAGACACTAAAGGAGACGGTTAAGTTTAGTCACTTAAGGAGACGGTTAAGTTTAGACACTAAAGGAGACGGTTAAGTTTAGTCTCTAAAGGAGACGGTTAAGTTTAGACACTAAAGGAGACGGTTAAGTTTAGTCTCTAAAGGAGACGGTTAAGTTTAGTCACTAAAGGAGACGGTTAAGTTTAGTCTCTAAAGGAGACGGTTAAGTTTAGTCTCTAAAGGAGACGGTTAAGTTTAGTCACTAAAGGAGACGGTTAAGTTTAGTCACTAAAGGAGACGGTTAAGTTTAGTCTCTAAAGGAGACGGTTAAGTTTAGTCACTAAAGGAGACGGTTAAGTTTAGTCTCTAAAGGAGACGGTTAAGTTTAGACACTAAAGGAGACGGTTAAGTTTAGTCACTAAAGGAGACGGTTAAGTTTAGACACTAAAGGAGACGGTTAAGTTTAGTCACTAAAGGAGACGGTTAAGTTTAGACACTAAAGGAGACGGTTAAGTTTAGACACTAAAGGAGACGGTTAAGTTTAGTCACTAAAGGAGACGGTTAAGTTTAGACACTAAAGGAGACGGTTAAGTTTAGTCTCTAAAGGAGACGGTTAAGTTTAGTCACTAAAGGAGACGGTTAAGTTTAGTCTCTAAAGGAGACGGTTAAGTTTAGACACTAAAGGAGACGGTTAAGTTTAGTCACTAAAGGAGACGGTTAAGTTTAGACACTAAAGGAGACGGTTAAGTTTAGTCACTAAAGGAGACGGTTAAGTTTAGTCTCTAAAGGAGAAGGTTAAGTTTAGTCTCTAAAGGAGACGGTTAAGTTTAGACACTAAAGGAGACGGTTAAGTTTAGACACTAAAGGAGACCGTTAAGTTAAGACACTAAAGGAGACGGTTAAGTTTAGACGACTAAAGGAGACGGTTAAGTTTAGTCACTAAAGGAGACGGTTAAGTTTAGTCTCTAAAGGAGACGTTTAAGTTTAGTCACTAAAGGAGACGGTTAAGTTTAGTCTCTAAAGGTGACGGTTAAGTTTAGTCACTAAAGGAGACGGTTAAGTTTAGTCACTAAAGGAGACGGTTAAGTTTAGACCACTAAAGGAGACGGTTAAGTTTAGTCTCTAAAGGAGACGGTTAAGTTTAGACACTAAAGAAGACGGTTAAGTTTAGTCACTAAAGAAGACGGTTAAGTTTAGTCACTAAAGGAGACGGTTAAGTTTAGTCACTAAAGAAGACGGTTAAGTTTAGTCTCTAAAGGTGACGGTTAAGTTTAGTCACTAAAGGAGACGGTTAAGTTTAGTCTCTAAAGGAGACGGTTAAGTTTAGACACTAAAGGAGACGGTTAAGTTTAGACTCTAAAGGAGACGGTTAAGTTTAGTCACTAAAGGAGACGGTTAAGTTTAGTCTCTAAAGGAGACGGTTAAGTTTAGTCTCTAAAGGAGACGGTTAAGTTTAGTCTCTAAAGGAGACGGTTAAGTTTAGTCACTAAAGGAGACGGTTAAGTTCAGTCACTAAATGAGACGGTTAAGTTTAGACACTAAATGAGACTGTTAAGTTTAGTCTCTAAAGGAGACGGTTAAGTTTAGTCTCTAAAGGAGACGGTTAAGTTTAGTCTCTAAAGGAGACGGTTAAGTTTAGTCACTAAAGGAGACGGTTAAGTTCAGTCACTAAATGAGACGGTTAAGTTTAGTCACTAAAGGAGACGGTTAAGTTTAGACACTAAATGAGACTGTTAAGTTTAGTCTCTAAAGGAGACGGTTAAGTTTAGTCACTAAAGGTGACGGTTAAGTTTAGTCTCTAAAGGAGACGGTTAAGTTTAGTCTCTAAAGCAGACGGTTAAGTTTAGTCACTAAAGGAGACGGTTAAGTTTAGTCACTAAAGGAGACGGTTAAGTTTAGTCTCTAAAGGAGACGGTTAAGTTTAGTCTCTAAAGGAGACGGTTAAGTTTAGTCTCTAAAGGAGACGGTTAAGTTTAGACACTAAAGGAGACGGTTAAGTTTAGACACTAAAGGAGACGGTTAAGTTTAGTCACTAAAGGAGACGGTTAAGTTTAGACACTAAAGGAGACGGTTAAGTTTAGACACTAAAGGAGACGGTTAAGTTTAGTCACTAAAGGAGACGGTTAAGTTTAGACACTAAAGGAGACGGTTAAGTTTAGTCTCTAAAGGAGACGGTTAAGTTTAGTCACTAAAGGAGACGGTTAAGTTTAGTCTCTAAAGGAGACGGTTAAGTTTAGTCACTAAAGGAGACGGTTAAGTTTAGTCACTAAAGGAGACGGTTAAGTTTAGACACTAAAGGAGACGGTTAAGTTTAGTCACTAAAGGAGACGGTTAAGTTTAGACACTAAAGGAGACGGTTAAGTTTAGTCACTAAAGGAGACGGTTAAGTTTAGACACTAAAGGAGACCGTTAAGTTAAGACACTAAAGGAGACGGTTAAGTTTAGACACTAAAGGAGACCGTTAAGTTTAGTCACTAAAGGAGACGGTTAAGTTTAGACACTAAAGGAGACGGTTAAGTTTAGTCACTAAAGGAGACGGTTAAGTTTAGTCTCTAAAGGAGACGGTTAAGTTTAGTCACTAAAGGAGACGGTTAAGTTTAGTCTCTAAAGGAGACGGTTAAGTTTAGTCTCTAAAGGAGACGGTTAAGTTTAGTCACTAAAGGAGACGGTTAAGTTTAGACACTAAAGGAGACGGTTAAGTTTAGTCACTAAAGGAGACGGTTAAGTTTAGACACTAAAGGAGACGGTTAAGTTTAGTCACTAAAGGAGACGGTTAAGTTTAGTCACTAAAGGAGACGGTTAAGTTTAGTCACTAAAGGAGACGGTTAAGTTTAGTCTCTAAAGGAGACGGTTAAGTTTAGACACTAAAGGAGACCGTTAAGTTAAGACACTAAAGGAGACGGTTAAGTTTAGACGACTAAAGGAGACAGTTAAGTTTAGTCACTAAAGGAGACGGTTAAGTTTAGTCTCTAAAGGAGACGGTTAAGTTTAGACACTAAATGAGACTGTTAAGTTTAGTCTCTAAAGGAGACGGTTAAGTTTAGTCACTAAAGGTGACGGTTAAGTTTAGACACTAAAGGAGACGGTTAAGTTTAGTCTCTAAAGCAGACGGTTAAGTTTAGTCACTAAAGGAGACGGTTAAGTTTAGTCACTAAAGGAGACGGTTAAGTTTAGTCTCTAAAGGAGACGGTTAAGTTTAGTCTCTAAAGGAGACGGTTAAGTTTAGTCACTAAAGGAGACGGTTAAGTTTAGTCACTAAAGGAGACAGTTAAGTTTAGTCTCTAAAGGAGACGGTTAAGTTTAGTCTCTAAAGGTGACGGTTAAGTTTAGTCACTAAAGGAGACGGTTAAGTTTAGTCTCTAAAGGAGACGGTTAAGTTTAGTCACTAAAGGAGACGGTTAAGTTTAGACACTAAAGGAGACGGTTAAGTTTAGACACTAAAGGAGACGGTTAAGTTTAGTCACTAAAGGAGACGGTTAAGTTTAGACACTAAAGGAGACGGTTAAGTTTAGTCTCTAAAGGTGACGGTTAAGTTTAGTCACTAAAGGAGACGGTTAAGTTTAGTCTCTAAAGGAGACGGTTAAGTTTAGTCACTAAAGGAGACGGTTAAGTTTAGTCTCTAAAGGAGACGGTTAAGTTTAGTCTCTAAAGGAGACGGTTAAGTTTAGTCACTAAAGGAGACGGTTAAGTTTAGACACTAAAGGAGACGGTTAAGTTTAGTCACTAAAGGAGACGGTTAAGTTTAGACACTAAAGGAGACGGTTAAGTTTAGTCACTAAAGGAGACGGTTAAGTTTAGACACTAAAGGAGACCGTTAAGTTAAGACACTAAAGGAGACGGTTAAGTTTAGACACTAAAGGAGACCGTTAAGTTTAGTCACTAAAGGAGACGGTTAAGTTTAGACACTAAAGGAGACGGTTAAGTTTAGTCACTTAAGGAGACGGTTAAGTTTAGACACTAAAGGAGACGGTTAAGTTTAGTCTCTAAAGGAGACGGTTAAGTTTAGACACTAAAGGAGACGGTTAAGTTTAGTCTCTAAAGGAGACGGTTAAGTTTAGTCACTAAAGGAGACGGTTAAGTTTAGTCTCTAAAGGAGACGGTTAAGTTTAGTCTCTAAAGGAGACGGTTAAGTTTAGTCACTAAAGGAGACGGTTAAGTTTAGACACTAAAGGAGACGGTTAAGTTTAGTCACTAAAGGAGACGGTTAAGTTTAGACACTAAAGGAGACGGTTAAGTTTAGTCACTAAAGGAGACGGTTAAGTTTAGACACTAAAGGAGACCGTTAAGTTAAGACACTAAAGGAGACGGTTAAGTTTAGACGACTAAAGGAGACGGTTAAGTTTAGTCACTAAAGGAGACGGTTAAGTTTAGTCTCTAAAGGAGACGTTTAAGTTTAGTCACTAAAGGAGACGGTTAAGTTTAGTCTCTAAAGGTGACGGTTAAGTTTAGTCACTAAAGGAGACGGTTAAGTTTAGTCACTAAAGGAGACGGTTAAGTTTAGACCACTAAAGGAGACGGTTAAGTTTAGTCTCTAAAGGAGACGGTTAAGTTTAGACACTAAAGAAGACGGTTAAGTTTAGTCACTAAAGAAGACGGTTAAGTTTAGTCACTAAAGGAGACGGTTAAGTTTAGTCACTAAAGAAGACGGTTAAGTTTAGTCTCTAAAGGTGACGGTTAAGTTTAGTCACTAAAGGAGACGGTTAAGTTTAGTCTCTAAAGGAGACGGTTAAGTTTAGACACTAAAGGAGACGGTTAAGTTTAGACTCTAAAGGAGACGGTTAAGTTTAGTCACTAAAGGAGACGGTTAAGTTTAGTCTCTAAAGGAGACGGTTAAGTTTAGTCTCTAAAGGAGACGGTTAAGTTTAGTCTCTAAAGGAGACGGTTAAGTTTAGTCACTAAAGGAGACGGTTAAGTTCAGTCACTAAATGAGACGGTTAAGTTTAGTCACTAAAGGAGACGGTTAAGTTTAGTCACTAAAGGAGACGGTTAAGTTTAGTCTCTAAAGGAGACGGTTAAGTTTAGTCTCTAAAGGAGACGGTTAAGTTTAGTCTCTAAAGGAGACGGTTAAGTTTAGACACTAAAGGAGACGGTTAAGTTTAGACACTAAAGGAGACGGTTAAGTTTAGTCACTAAAGGAGACGGTTAAGTTTAGACACTAAAGGAGACGGTTAAGTTTAGACACTAAAGGAGACGGTTAAGTTTAGTCACTAAAGGAGACGGTTAAGTTTAGACACTAAAGGAGACGGTTAAGTTTAGTCTCTAAAGGAGACGGTTAAGTTTAGTCACTAAAGGAGACGGTTAAGTTTAGTCTCTAAAGGAGACGGTTAAGTTTAGTCACTAAAGGAGACGGTTAAGTTTAGTCACTAAAGGAGACGGTTAAGTTTAGACACTAAAGGAGACGGTTAAGTTTAGTCACTAAAGGAGACGGTTAAGTTTAGACACTAAAGGAGACGGTTAAGTTTAGTCACTAAAGGAGACGGTTAAGTTTAGACACTAAAGGAGACCGTTAAGTTAAGACACTAAAGGAGACGGTTAAGTTTAGACACTAAAGGAGACCGTTAAGTTTAGTCACTAAAGGAGACGGTTAAGTTTAGACACTAAAGGAGACGGTTAAGTTTAGTCACTAAAGGAGACGGTTAAGTTTAGTCTCTAAAGGAGACGGTTAAGTTTAGTCACTAAAGGAGACGGTTAAGTTTAGTCTCTAAAGGAGACGGTTAAGTTTAGTCTCTAAAGGAGACGGTTAAGTTTAGTCACTAAAGGAGACGGTTAAGTTTAGACACTAAAGGAGACGGTTAAGTTTAGTCACTAAAGGAGACGGTTAAGTTTAGACACTAAAGGAGACGGTTAAGTTTAGTCACTAAAGGAGACGGTTAAGTTTAGTCACTAAAGGAGACGGTTAAGTTTAGTCACTAAAGGAGACGGTTAAGTTTAGTCTCTAAAGGAGACGGTTAAGTTTAGACACTAAAGGAGACCGTTAAGTTAAGACACTAAAGGAGACGGTTAAGTTTAGACGACTAAAGGAGACAGTTAAGTTTAGTCACTAAAGGAGACAGTTAAGTTTAGTCACTAAAGGAGACGGTTAAGTTTAGTCTCTAAAGGAGACGGTTAAGTTTAGACACTAAATGAGACTGTTAAGTTTAGTCTCTAAAGGAGACGGTTAAGTTTAGTCACTAAAGGTGACGGTTAAGTTTAGACACTAAAGGAGACGGTTAAGTTTAGTCTCTAAAGCAGACGGTTAAGTTTAGTCACTAAAGGAGACGGTTAAGTTTAGTCACTAAAGGAGACGGTTAAGTTTAGTCTCTAAAGGAGACGGTTAAGTTTAGTCTCTAAAGGAGACGGTTAAGTTTAGTCACTAAAGGAGACGGTTAAGTTTAGTCACTAAAGGAGACAGTTAAGTTTAGTCTCTAAAGGAGACGGTTAAGTTTAGTCTCTAAAGGTGACGGTTAAGTTTAGTCACTAAAGGAGACGGTTAAGTTTAGTCTCTAAAGGAGACGGTTAAGTTTAGTCACTAAAGGAGACGGTTAAGTTTAGACACTAAAGGAGACGGTTAAGTTTAGACACTAAAGGAGACGGTTAAGTTTAGTCACTAAAGGAGACGGTTAAGTTTAGACACTAAAGGAGACGGTTAAGTTTAGTCTCTAAAGGTGACGGTTAAGTTTAGTCACTAAAGGAGACGGTTAAGTTTAGTCTCTAAAGGAGACGGTTAAGTTTAGTCACTAAAGGAGACGGTTAAGTTTAGTCTCTAAAGGAGACGGTTAAGTTTAGTCTCTAAAGGAGACGGTTAAGTTTAGTCACTAAAGGAGACGGTTAAGTTTAGACACTAAAGGAGACGGTTAAGTTTAGTCACTAAAGGAGACGGTTAAGTTTAGACACTAAAGGAGACGGTTAAGTTTAGTCACTAAAGGAGACGGTTAAGTTTAGACACTAAAGGAGACCGTTAAGTTAAGACACTAAAGGAGACGGTTAAGTTTAGACACTAAAGGAGACCGTTAAGTTTAGTCACTAAAGGAGACGGTTAAGTTTAGACACTAAAGGAGACGGTTAAGTTTAGTCACTTAAGGAGACGGTTAAGTTTAGACACTAAAGGAGACGGTTAAGTTTAGTCTCTAAAGGAGACGGTTAAGTTTAGACACTAAAGGAGACGGTTAAGTTTAGTCTCTAAAGGAGACGGTTAAGTTTAGTCACTAAAGGAGACGGTTAAGTTTAGTCTCTAAAGGAGACGGTTAAGTTTAGTCTCTAAAGGAGACGGTTAAGTTTAGTCACTAAAGGAGACGGTTAAGTTTAGACACTAAAGGAGACGGTTAAGTTTAGTCACTAAAGGAGACGGTTAAGTTTAGACACTAAAGGAGACGGTTAAGTTTAGTCACTAAAGGAGACGGTTAAGTTTAGACACTAAAGGAGACCGTTAAGTTAAGACACTAAAGGAGACGGTTAAGTTTAGACGACTAAAGGAGACGGTTAAGTTTAGTCACTAAAGGAGACGGTTAAGTTTAGTCTCTAAAGGAGACGTTTAAGTTTAGTCACTAAAGGAGACGGTTAAGTTTAGTCTCTAAAGGTGACGGTTAAGTTTAGTCACTAAAGGAGACGGTTAAGTTTAGTCACTAAAGGAGACGGTTAAGTTTAGACCACTAAAGGAGACGGTTAAGTTTAGTCTCTAAAGGAGACGGTTAAGTTTAGACACTAAAGAAGACGGTTAAGTTTAGTCACTAAAGAAGACGGTTAAGTTTAGTCACTAAAGGAGACGGTTAAGTTTAGTCACTAAAGAAGACGGTTAAGTTTAGTCTCTAAAGGTGACGGTTAAGTTTAGTCACTAAAGGAGACGGTTAAGTTTAGTCTCTAAAGGAGACGGTTAAGTTTAGACACTAAAGGAGACGGTTAAGTTTAGACTCTAAAGGAGACGGTTAAGTTTAGTCACTAAAGGAGACGGTTAAGTTTAGTCTCTAAAGGAGACGGTTAAGTTTAGTCTCTAAAGGAGACGGTTAAGTTTAGTCTCTAAAGGAGACGGTTAAGTTTAGTCACTAAAGGAGACGGTTAAGTTCAGTCACTAAATGAGACGGTTAAGTTTAGACACTAAATGAGACTGTTAAGTTTAGTCTCTAAAGGAGACGGTTAAGTTTAGTCTCTAAAGGAGACGGTTAAGTTTAGTCTCTAAAGGAGACGGTTAAGTTTAGTCACTAAAGGAGACGGTTAAGTTCAGTCACTAAATGAGACGGTTAAGTTTAGTCACTAAAGGAGACGGTTAAGTTTAGACACTAAATGAGACTGTTAAGTTTAGTCTCTAAAGGAGACGGTTAAGTTTAGTCACTAAAGGTGACGGTTAAGTTTAGTCTCTAAAGGAGACGGTTAAGTTTAGTCTCTAAAGCAGACGGTTAAGTTTAGTCACTAAAGGAGACGGTTAAGTTTAGTCACTAAAGGAGACGGTTAAGTTTAGTCTCTAAAGGAGACGGTTAAGTTTAGTCTCTAAAGGAGACGGTTAAGTTTAGTCTCTAAAGGAGACGGTTAAGTTTAGACACTAAAGGAGACGGTTAAGTTTAGACACTAAAGGAGACGGTTAAGTTTAGTCACTAAAGGAGACGGTTAAGTTTAGACACTAAAGGAGACGGTTAAGTTTAGACACTAAAGGAGACGGTTAAGTTTAGTCACTAAAGGAGACGGTTAAGTTTAGACACTAAAGGAGACGGTTAAGTTTAGTCTCTAAAGGAGACGGTTAAGTTTAGTCACTAAAGGAGACGGTTAAGTTTAGTCTCTAAAGGAGACGGTTAAGTTTAGTCACTAAAGGAGACGGTTAAGTTTAGTCACTAAAGGAGACGGTTAAGTTTAGACACTAAAGGAGACGGTTAAGTTTAGTCACTAAAGGAGACGGTTAAGTTTAGACACTAAAGGAGACGGTTAAGTTTAGTCACTAAAGGAGACGGTTAAGTTTAGACACTAAAGGAGACCGTTAAGTTAAGACACTAAAGGAGACGGTTAAGTTTAGACACTAAAGGAGACCGTTAAGTTTAGTCACTAAAGGAGACGGTTAAGTTTAGACACTAAAGGAGACGGTTAAGTTTAGTCACTAAAGGAGACGGTTAAGTTTAGTCTCTAAAGGAGACGGTTAAGTTTAGTCACTAAAGGAGACGGTTAAGTTTAGTCTCTAAAGGAGACGGTTAAGTTTAGTCTCTAAAGGAGACGGTTAAGTTTAGTCACTAAAGGAGACGGTTAAGTTTAGACACTAAAGGAGACGGTTAAGTTTAGTCACTAAAGGAGACGGTTAAGTTTAGACACTAAAGGAGACGGTTAAGTTTAGTCACTAAAGGAGACGGTTAAGTTTAGTCACTAAAGGAGACGGTTAAGTTTAGTCACTAAAGGAGACGGTTAAGTTTAGTCTCTAAAGGAGACGGTTAAGTTTAGACACTAAAGGAGACCGTTAAGTTAAGACACTAAAGGAGACGGTTAAGTTTAGACGACTAAAGGAGACGGTTAAGTTTAGTCACTAAAGGAGACGGTTAAGTTTAGTCTCTAAAGGAGACGTTTAAGTTTAGTCACTAAAGGAGACGGTTAAGTTTAGTCTCTAAAGGTGACGGTTAAGTTTAGTCACTAAAGGAGACGGTTAAGTTTAGTCACTAAAGGAGACGGTTAAGTTTAGACCACTAAAGGAGACGGTTAAGTTTAGTCTCTAAAGGAGACGGTTAAGTTTAGACACTAAAGAAGACGGTTAAGTTTAGTCACTAAAGAAGACGGTTAAGTTTAGTCACTAAAGGAGACGGTTAAGTTTAGTCACTAAAGAAGACGGTTAAGTTTAGTCTCTAAAGGTGACGGTTAAGTTTAGTCACTAAAGGAGACGGTTAAGTTTAGTCTCTAAAGGAGACGGTTAAGTTTAGTCACTAAAGGAGACGGTTAAGTTTAGTCTCTAAAGGAGACGGTTAAGTTTAGTCACTAAAGGAGACGGTTAAGTTTAGTCACTAAAGGAGACGGTTAAGTTTAGACACTAAAGGAGACGGTTAAGTTTAGACACTAAAGGAGACGGTTAAGTTTAGACTCTAAAGGAGACGGTTAAGTTTAGTCTCTAAAGGAGACGGTTAAGTTTAGACACTAAAGGTGACGGTTAAGTTTAGTCACTAAAGGAGACGGTTAAGTTTAGACGACTAAAGGAGACGGTTAAGTTTAGTCACTAAAGGAGACAGTTAAGTTTAGTCTCTAAAGGAGACGGTTAAGTTTAGACGACTAAAGGAGACGGTTAAGTTTAGTCACTAAAGGAGACGGTTAAGTTTAGTCACTAAAGGAGACGGTTAAGTTTAGTCTCTAAAGGAGACGGTTAAGTTTAGACACTAAAGGAGACGGTTAAGTTTAGTCACTAAAGGAGACGGTTAAGTTTAGTCACTAAAGGAGACGGTTAAGTTTAGTCACTAAATGAGACGGTTAAGTTTAGTCTCTAAAGGAGACCGTTAAGTTTAGTCACTAAATGAGACGGTTAAGTTTAGACACTAAAGGAGACGGTTAAGTTTAGTCTCTAAAGGAGACCGTTAAGTTTAGTCACTAAATGAGACGGTTAAGTTTAGTCTCTAAAGGAGACCGTTAAGTTTAGTCACTAAAGGAGACGGTTAAGTTTAGTCACTAAAGGAGACGGTTAAGTTTAGTCACTAAAGGAGACGGTTAAGTTTAGTCACTAAAGGAGACGGTTAAGTTTAGTCTCTAAAGGAGACGGTTAAGTTTAGTCACTAAAGGAGACGGTTAAGTTTAGTCACTAAAGGAGACGGTTAAGTTTAGACACTAAAGGAGACGGTTAAGTTTAGTCTCTAAAGGAGACAGTTAAGTTTAGTCTCTAAAGGAGACGGTTAAGTTTAGACGACTAAAGGAGACGGTTAAGTTTAGTCATTAAAGGAGACGGTTAAGTTTAGACACTAAAGGAGACGGTTAAGTTTAGTCTCTAAAGGAGACAGTTAAGTTTAGTCTCTAAAGGAGACGGTTAAGTTTAGACGACTAAAGGAGACGGTTAAGTTTAGTCACTAAAGGAGACGGTTAAGTTTAGTCACTAAAGGAGACGGTTAAGTTTAGTCTCTAAAGGAGACGGTTAAGTTTAGACACTAAAGGAGACGGTTAAGTTTAGTCACTAAAGGAGACGGTTAAGTTTAGTCACTAAAGGAGACGGTTAAGTTTAGTCACTAAATGAGACGGTTAAGTTTAGTCTCTAAAGGAGACCGTTAAGTTTAGTCACTAAATGAGACGGTTAAGTTTAGACACTAAAGGAGACGGTTAAGTTTAGTCACTAAATGAGACGGTTAAGTTTAGTCTCTAAAGGAGACCGTTAAGTTTAGTCACTAAAGGAGACGGTTAAGTTTAGTCACTAAAGGAGACGGTTAAGTTTAGTCACTAAAGGAGACGGTTAAGTTTAGTCACTAAAGGAGACGGTTAAGTTTAGTCTCTAAAGGAGACGGTTAAGTTTAGTCACTAAAGGAGACGGTTAAGTTTAGTCACTAAAGGAGACGGTTAAGTTTAGTCTCTAAAGGAGACGGTTAAGTTTAGTCTCTAAAGGAGACGGTTAAGTTTAGTCTCTAAAGGTGACGGTTAAGTTTAGTCTCTAAAGGAGACGGTTAAGTTTAGTCACTAAAGGAGACGGTTAAATTTAGTCTCTAAAGGAGACGGTTAAGTTTAGTCTCTAAAGGAGACGGTTAAGTTTAGTCTCTAAAGGAGACGGTTAAGTTTAGTCTCTAAATGAGACCGTTAAGTTTAGTCTCTAAAGGAGACGGTTAAGTTTAGTCACTAAAGGAGACGGTTAAGTTTAGTCTCTAAAGGAGACGGTTAAGTTTAGTCACTAAAGGAGACCGTTAAGTTTAGTCTCTAAAGGAGACGGTTAAGTTTAGTCTCTAAAGGAGACGGTTAAGTTTAGTCTCTAAATGAGACCGTTAAGTTTAGTCTCTAAAGGAGACGGTTAAGTTTAGTCTCTAAAGGAGACGGTTAAGTTTAGTCACTAAAGGAGACCGTTAAGTTTAGTCTCTAAAGGAGACGGTTAAGTTTAGTCTCTAAAGGAGACGGTTAAGTTTAGTCTCTAAAGGAGACGGTTAAGTTCAGACCACTAAAGGAGACGGTTAAGTTCAGACCACTAAAGGAGACGGTTAAGTTCAGACCACTAAAGCAGACTGTTAAGTTCAGACCACTAAAGGAGACGGTTAAGTTCAGACCACTAAAGGAGACGGTTAAGTTCAGACCACTAAAGGAGACTGTTAAGTTCAGACCACTAAAGCAGACTGTTAAGTTCAGACCACTAAAGCAGACTGTTAAGTTCAGACCACTAAAGCAGACCGTTAAGTTCAGACCACTAAAGCAGACACACCTTATCAGCGTCTTATCTGCGGCTGTTTCGACCTTTGGAGCTGAGCTTCGTGAGTCTGAGCTCCACAAACACTCGGGTCCTGGTTTCCCCTGAAGGTGAGTCCCAGCGAGGCGCTCTGCCCTGATCCGGATCCTCCTGGTCCCAGCGAGGCGCTCTGCCCTGATCCAGATCCTCCTGGTCCCAGCGAGGCGCTCTGCCCTGATCCAGATCCTCCTGGTCCCAGCGAGGCGCTCTGCTCTGATCCAGATCCTCCTGGTCCCAGCGAGGCGCTCTGCCCTGATCCAGATCCTCCTGGTCTCAGTGAGGCGCTCTGCCCTGATCCGGACCCTCCTGGTCCCAGCGAGGCGCTCTGCCCTGATCCAGATCCTCCTGGTCCCAGCGAGGCGCTCTGCCCTGATCCGGATCCTCCTGGTCCCAGCGAGGCGCTCTGCCCTGATCCGGACCCTCCTGGTCCCAGCGAGGCGCTCTGCTCTGATCCAGATCCTCCTGGTCCCAGCGAGGCGCTCTGCCCTGATCCAGATCCTCCTGGTCCCAGCGAGGCGCTCTGCCCTGATCCTCCTGGTCCCAGCGAGGCGCTCTGCCCTGATCCAGATCCTCCTGGTCCCAGCGAGGCGCTCTGCCCTGATCCAGATCCTCCTGGTCCCAGCGAGGCGCTCTGCCCTGATCCTCCTGGTCCCAGCGAGGCGCTCTGCCCTGATCCAGATCCTCCTGGTCCCAGCGAGGCGCTCTGCCCTGATCCAGATCCTCCTGGTCCCAGCGAGGCGCTCTGCCCTGATCCTCCTGGTCCCAGCGAGGCGCTCTGCCCTGATCCAGATCCTCCTGGTCCCAGCGAGGCGCTCTGCCCTGATCCAGATCCTCCTGGTCTCAGCGAGGCGCTCTGCCCTGATCCGGATCCTCCTGGTCCCAACGAGGCGCTCTGCCCTGATCCAGATCCTCCTGGTCCCAGCGAGGCGCTCTGCCCTGATCCAGATCCTCCTGGTCCCAGCGAGGCGCTCTGCCCTGATCCAGATCCTCCTGGTCTCAGCGAGGCGCTCTGCTCTGATCCGGATCCTCCTGGTCTCGGCTCCGTCTCTCTTTGTTGTGATATTTACGATGTTTGCTGCTCTGTGATTGGACGCTGCCGATGACAGGACGTACGTGTTGAGTCTGTGAACCGAACTGAACCGGATCAAATATTTACGATAACGCAGACCTGGGTCGGGACTTTACACCGGTGCACCCCGACGCAGCGTCTCCGTCAGGTCGTCCTCGCCTACGGGAGTCTCCAGCTTGTCTTTGACTCCGCCTCCTTCCCTCTGACCAAAAAAGGGCATGTATGTGACGCTGGGGGGAGGGGCGTACGTCCATCTGGCTGACGTTTACCTCCGAGGAGAAGTGAGGGCCAGAGGCTAGCTGTCACTCAAGAGGCCACGCCCCTAATTATTCATAAACTTCAGTGTTGTCATGGAGACCTGGTCTAAACACACAGACTAGAATGTTCTTTTGTCCTTAAACAGGTTTAATGATGCTGTGTAAACGTGTTTAACATGAAACCTGCCCCTAGTGGACACTCAGAGAACTGACGCTGACCCAGCCTCCTGATTGGAGCAGACAGGACGCTGGGGGCGGGGCTTCCTCTGATTGTGTTGGCGATCACTTAAAGACTTAACTCACCCGGTGTTTCCCTCCTGTGCTCACAGACAGAATGGCGCGCAGGAGAACGGCGTGTTGTGGCGTTTCTGCTCTGGAGGCGACGCTGGGCGTGCTGTTCGTCGCCATGACGGCGGTGAGCGTGACGCTGATCGCTCTGATGGCGACGGAGGAAACACACACAGGTGAGAGGCACACGGCGTTCAGTCGCCCTGGGGCGGCGAGCGTCTGAATGTTAAAAGTAGCATCTACTGTTCTCTGTGTCCCTGTCAGGTCCAGACCCGACCCTCCCCCCCAGCCCGGACCCGACCCTCCCCCCCAGCCCGGACCCGACCCCTCAGCACAAGCCGTACCGGATCGGAGTGGGCCGGGCCGACTGCACCGGGCCCCCGGCAGACGTCCCTCTGGTCAGTACCACGACACAGACTCTGATCCCAGCACACGTCTCCTTGAGTCCGGTCTCGGTCTTGAGAACTCTCTCTGGTCCTCGTCTGGTCTTGATCTCGTGCCTCGTTGGACTCTTGAGACCTGGTCCAGTTGGTTCTGGTGATTCTGGATCAGTTGTGCAGAACGTCGTCTGAACTCTCTGCAGGGATGAGGTTGATGTTAGAAGAGAGATCCGTCCAAACGCTTCAGCTTAGCGCTGGAAAGACCGTTGTGGTCTTGGACTCGACTCGACTCGACTGGACCTGGTCTTGAACTTCACTTGGACTTGATTAAGTGGCTCTTGCTCTCAGGTGTCCACGGAGACGCAACGACGCCCCCAGGTGTCGTGCCTCCTTGTTGCCGTGTTGCCAGATCTCAGGTCAATGAACCCGCGCCCATAGAAGCGACTCTTCAAATAAACAATGAAAAAAACAGTTTATCTACGTCAGGGGGGTCAAAGTGACCCAGTGAAGGGGGGGCTGGGGCTGCAGGGACCCTTTACTGGGTCCCCCTCACCCCCCCCCCGATCCACGATGTGTAAGAGACTCGACCTCTTCAGTGTGAATCTCGTCCTCCTCATCGCAGAGAGCTGCTGCGGTTCCTCGCGTGGTCATCGGGGCTCGCAGGTTGAACTAGACCCATAACGTCTGCGGCGCCTTTGACTCGTCCACTTCCACTCACATCCGTTCCTTAAGCCTCGGTTTCTCCCGCTCCTTTTTATAGTTTCGTCCATATTTCGTTGACTTATTCCCACATTTACAGCTCTGAAGTAGGACGAACTCTCGTGTCTCGCTTCATTAAACAGCGTCAGTTAAAGCGTTTGAGCTGGGAGACAAACAGGAGGACGGGGCACGGGGGGGGGGGGGGGGGGGGGGGGAGCAACGCGAGCCCAAAGAGCAACTACGCCAAAGAACCTCAATCCAGGACGGACGACATTCAGAAGGGGCTTTAGAGACAAACACGCCCAAAGTTGCTCATAGGAAGCGGACTCGGCGACCCTGCTCATGTCCCTGCGTACCCTCCCCCAAACACCAGCCACCGCTGCACCTTAAGGCCGCACCTGATCTTGGAGCCGTGTACGGGACTGAGCCGCTACATGTTTGGTCGACTTTTTCCTCCCTGTGTTGATTCTTCATTAATTATTGCACTGATTCTGACTGAAGTGTGTTGACTGTGTGTTTCTGGGCACAAGGCGACGCGTCCCCACGGAGACGTCCCTGTTTGCCCCTGAAGACACTTCCTGGACACACAAACACCATTTTCATCTGCAGGGAATCAAACTCCAAAGTCTGCGCGGAGGCTCGGAGCTGATAATCTTTATGGTTGTTCTGCAGGAGCGTCTCGTTATCAGTGCGCCGTCAGATAAACGCCAACATCCGCCTGAAGGTTTCTGAACCTGCAGCAGGAAACACATCCTCCGCCCCAGGAAGTGTGTGTTCAGCAGCAGCTAGCATGCTAACGCTAACAGGCACAAAGCCCCAGGGCAGCGCGGCCTGAGTCCAGTCTCAGGAACACTTGGACATCTTGTTCTGATCCGTGTCCTGTTGCTAATAATAATAATAATAATAATAATAATAATAATAATAATAATAATAATAATAATAATAATAATACTCATGTACCTGTGTGTGCAGATGGGTTATGCGAACCCTCAGCAGACGGCTGCAGGCGTGCACACGCGCCTGTACAGCCGCGCCTTCATCATCGACGACGGCAGACGCAGAGTCGTGTTCGTCACCGCAGACGTGGGGATGATCTCCCAGAGGCTACGACTGGAGGTGCACGCACACACACACACACGCACGCACGCACACACACACACACGCACGCACGCACGCACGCACGCACGCACACACACACACACAGACACACACGCACATGCACGCGCATGCACGCACGCACGCACGCACGCACACACACACACACACAGACACACACATACACGCAGAGACACACACACACGCACACGCACGCACACACACGCACACGCTCACACACACACGCACACGCTCACACACACACACACACACACACACACACACACACACACACACACACACACACACACACACACACACACACACACACACACACACACACACACACACACACACACACACACACACACACACACACACAACAAAGCGTCATCAGCGTAGTTAGTGAAGCCAGAGTTTGTTAAAGAGTGTTTTAAAGACTTACCTACTGGCCCCTGCACCAGCTCCTCTCATAGTAAAGTCCATTACAGTGGAAGGACCCCATTGGTGCTCTGTTGTGTGTGTAGGGACTCTTCTCATGTGTGTGTGTGTGTGTGTGTGTGTGTGTGTGTAGGGACTCTTCTCATGCTGCT
>NC_139843.1:613277-618277 GCF_963691815.1 Echiichthys vipera
CCTGACCCTCCAGACCCTGACCCTCCAGACCCAGACCCTCCAGACCCTCTAGACCCTGACCCTCCAGACCCTGACCCTCCAGACCCTGACCCTCCAGACCCTCCAGACCCTCCCAGACCCTGACCCTCCAGACCCAGACCCTCCAGACCCTCTAGACCCTGACCCTCCAGACCCTGACCCTCCAGACCCTCCCAGACCCTCCAGACCCTGACCCTCCAGACCCTGACCCTCCAGACCCAGACCCTCCAGACCCTCTAGACCCTGACCCTCCAGGCCCTGACCCTCCAGACCCTGACCCTCCAGACCCTGACCCTCCAGACCCTGACCCTCCAGACCCTCCAAACCCTGACCCTCCAGACCCTCCAGACCCTCACAGACCCTGACCCTCCAGGCCCTGACCCTCCAGACCCTGAACCTCCAGACCCTCCAGACCCTGAACCTCCAGACCCTCAGAGACCCTGACCCTCCAGACCCTCCCAGACCCTCCAGACCCTGACCCTCCAGACCTTGATCCTCCAGAAATTATTGAAATAAAGTTTCTGATGACTGTGTTTATAATTATGTTTCTGTACAAACACGTCAGGGTCATCAGACCATGAAGGGATGCAAAATGACTAAAAATAGATGCAAAACCAGCACAAAAAGATGCAAAATGACTAAAAATAGATGCAAAACCAGCACAAAAAGATGCAAAATGACTAAAAATAGATGCAAAACCAGCACAAAAAGATGCAAAATGACTAAAAATAGATGCAAAACCACCACAAAAAGATGCAAAATGACTAAAAATAGATGCAAAATAACACAAAAAGATGCAAAATGACTAAAAATAGATGCAAAACCACCACAAAAAGATGCAAAATGACTAAAAATAGATGCAAAACCACCACAAAAAGATGCAAAATGACTAAAAATAGATGCAAAACCAGCACAAAAAGATGCAAAATGACTAAAAATAGATGCAAAACCACCACAAAAAGATGCAAAATGACTAAAAATAGATGCAAAACCACCACAAAAAGATGCAAAATGACTAAAAATAGATGCAAAACCAGCACAAAAAGATGCAAAATGACTAAAAATAGATGCAAAACCACCACAAAAAGATGCAAAATGACTAAAAATAGATGCAAAACCACCACAAAAAGATGCAAAATGACTAAAAATAGATGCAAAACCAGCACAAAAAGATGCAAAATGACTAAAAATAGATGCAAAACCTTCTCAAAAAGATGCAAAATGACTAAAATAGATGCAAAACCACCACAAAAAGATGCAAAATGACTAAAAATAGATGCAAAACCAGCACAAAAAGATGCAAAATGACTAAAAATAGATGCAAAACCAGCACAAAAAGATGCAAAATGACTAAAATAGATGCAAAACAGCACAAAAAGGTGCAAAATGACTAAAAATAGATGCAAAACCACCACAAAAAGATGCAAAATGACTAAAAATAGATGCAAAACCAGCACAAAAAGATGCAAAATGAGTAAAAATAGATGCAAAACCAGCACAAAAAGATGCAAAATGAGTAAAAATAGATGCAAAACCAGCACAAAAAGATGCAAAATGACTAAAAATAGATGCAAAACCACCACAAAAAGATGCAAAATGACTAAAAATAGATGCAAAACCTTCTCAAAAAGATGCAAAATGACTAAAATAGATGCAAAACCACCACAAAAAGATGCAAAATGACTAAAAATAGATGCAAAACCAGCACAAAAAGATGCAAAATGACTAAAATAGATGCAAAACCAGCACAAAAAGATGCAAAATGAGTAAAAACAGATGCAAAACCAGCACAAAAAGGTGCAAAATGACTAAAAATAGATGCAAAACCAGCACAAAAAGATGCAAAATGACTAAAAATAGATGGAAAACCACCACAAAAAGATGCAAAATGACTAAAAATAGATGCAAAACCAGCACAAAAAGATGCAAAATGACTAAAAATAGATGCAAAACCAGCACAAAAAGATGCAAAATGACTAAAAATAGATGCAAAACCACCACAAAAAGATGCAAAATGAGTAAAAATAGATGCAAAACCACCACAAAAAGATGCAAAATGACTAAAAATAGATGCAAAACCACCACAAAAAGATGCAAAATGACTAAAAATAGATGCAAAACCAGCACAAAAAGATGCAAAATGACTAAAAATAGATGCAAAACCAGCACAAAAAGATGCAAAATGACTAAAAATAGATGGAAAACCACCACAAAAAGATGCAAAATGACTAAAAATAGATGCAAAACCAGCACAAAAAGATGCAAAATGACTAAAAATAGATGTAAAACCAGCACAAAAAGATGCAAAATGACTAAAAATAGATGTTTGTTTTGATTCTGTCAGAATAAAAAAGAGAAAAATTGTTTTGATATCAAAAATATTTATTTGAAAGTCGTCGGCATAGAAACAAACTCTGATAAAAATAAACGTCTCAACATAAAGTGCGATGATTTCAGAAGAACGGCGCCGGGTAAAGTGCTCAGTCCACACACACACACGTCCAGCCCCGGGTCAGAACCTGTGGTCCGTTCACTCAGACGCACGGAACCACGGACGGAACCACCGACATAAACACGGACATAAACACGGACGTCATCGGCGTCGGAACAAAAGTAAAACTCACGTCAGAGTCGAGGACGACGGCGAAAAACACAAAAACAAAGAAACGCTGGTTCCGTTTCCACGCCGCGCGCCGCCTCCTCGTTCTGTTACGGTCCAGAGAGGAAGTGGTGACACGTCATCATTTGAATGTTAGCATGCTAAATGCTAAGCTTACATGCTAACGTTAAGTTAGGCTCGACTCAGTGGAACTTAAAGCTAACACAGCATCACCTGTTATATGCTGATGTGATGCCTGTTAGCATAACATTAGCTAACATTAGAGTTGCTAAGCTAATGTTAAGTTGTTGTTTTTCCTTATGGATATTACATTAGCATAGCAATTATTATGCTAGCATGAAGTTCAACAAACAGCTGAGTCATGCTCAGTTGTTCCTAACCTAACATTAGCATGTTAGCATAACCTATTTAGCATAGTCATGTTAGGTTTTGGCTAAGCTAACACTGGACTGAAACATGGAGCACTAGCATTAAAATGTTAGTATGATAGTGTTAATGTAGCATGTTAGCAAAACATTAACATCAGTCTAAGACACATTTAGCATAGAGCATTACCTGTATGCTAATGTGATAGCTGTGAGTGTTAACATTAGGGTTGCTATTAAGTTAACGTGTGTATTTCCATAACATGTGTGCTTACAGTTATGACATTAGCATAGCACTGGTATGCTAGCATGAAGTTAACAGCTGAGTCATGCTGATTGGTCCCTAACCTTACGTTAGCATGTTAGCATAACACATTGAGCATAGTCATGTTAAGTTTGGGCTAAGCTAATACTGGACTGAAACACTTAGCATGTTAACATTCAAACGGCAACGTGTACATGTCAGTCGCCTACGAATGTAACATGTTAGCATTACATTTATATAAGAATAGCATGTTAGCATACCCCATTTAGCATGTTTAGGTAGCATGTTGGCATTCAAATGTAAACATTTACATATTAACATAGCATTACAATGCTACAACACCATTAGCATAGATACTGTAATGTAAATTAGCATGGAGACAGCTAGGCTAGCTGTTTTCTGGTTTCCAGTCTTAATGCTAAGCTAACCAGCTCTTTATCATTGTTCATGTTTATGGTGAACGTTATGCTAGCTGCTACGAACGACCTCGGGACGACGGCGTGGGACCGACGGCCCCGCCACGTCCTCTCCTCTGACCTGAAACGTAAAAACCTTTCCTCCGATCGTCAACAGTTCGTTTGTGTTGTCACTTGGTTTTGGGGACTTCCTGTTTGCTGAGCAGGACTTCCAGCAGCCGCAGCTTAGCTTTGAGCTGTTTGTACTCCTGGTACTCGTCCTTCATCGGGGTGCGATCCTCTTTCTGACAGATTCTGTTGGAGAAACACAAAGTGTGAGTGAAACACCAGCGGGCCGGGGTTCGATCCCTGCGGCGCTCCTCCTGCAGGACGCTGCTCTCACCTCCCGGTCTGACGCTGAAACTCGTCCTCAAACTCTCTGAGAGCTTTACGCCTCGTCTTCTTCTCCGCCCGCGTCTCACGCAGACACTGCAGCAGCTGAGACCTGGGGGGGACAGAGGGACACGTTTAGTCTCCTAGAGGACACTTTAGCACGCGTTTATGCTCCTAGAGGACACTTTAACACACGTTTATGCTCCTAGAGGACACTTTAGCACACGTTTATGCTCCTAGAGGACACTTTAACACACGTTTATGCTCCTAGAGGACACTTTAACACACGTTTATGCTCCTAGAGGACACTTTAGCACACGTTTATGCTCCTAGAGGACACTTTAACACACGTTTATGCTCCTAGACACTTTAACACACGTTTATGCTCCTAGAGGACACTTTAGCACACGTTTATGCTCCTAGAGGACACTTTAACACACGTTTATGCTCCTAGAGGACACTTTAACACACGTTTATGCTCCTAGAGGACACTTTAGCACACGTTTATGCTCCTAGAGGACACTTTAACACACGTTTATGCTCCTAGAGGACACTTTAGTACACGTTTATGCTCCTAGAGGACACTTTAACACACGTTTATGCTCCTAGAGGACACTTTAGCACACGTTTATGCTCCTAGAGGACACTAACACACGTTTATGCTCCTAGAGGACACTTTAGCACAAGTTTATGCTCCTAGAGGACACTTTAACACATGTTTATGCTCCTAGAGGACACTTTAACACACGTTTATGCTCCTAGAGGACACTTTAACACACGTTTAGGCCCCTAGAGGACACTTTAGCACAAGTTTATGCTCCTAGAGGACACTTTAGCACACGTTTATGCTCCTAGAGGACACTTTAACACACGTTTATGCTCCTAGAGGACACTTTAGCACACGTTTATGCTCCTAGAGGTCACTTCAGCACACGTTTATGCTC
>NC_139843.1:623277-638277 GCF_963691815.1 Echiichthys vipera
ACACAAATCCTCTGGTTTAACATTTAAACCATCAAACGTCGGCCGACAGTTACGACTTCTGTACAGTTACTCAGAGATCTGTAGAACGCCCTCAACGACGACGCGACCCCCCACAGGAGGACCACTAGAACCATCCACGACCTCGTCAGGGGTCACTACAGCACCCTTCAGGACCACTAGAACCATCCACGACCTCTTCAGGGGTCACTACAGCACCCTTCAGGACCACTAGAACCTTCTCAACGAACTCAAGAACCTCTTCAGCGCCTAGAACCATCCATGGGACCACAATGACCACCTAAAGGACCACTGCATCAACCTAGAACCACTGCGTCAACCTAGGACCACTGCGTCAACCTAGGACCACTGCATCCACCTAGGACCACTGCGTCAACCGAGGACCACTGCTTCAAACCTACGACCACTGCATCTACCTAGGACCACTGCATCAACCTACGACCACTGCATCAACCAAGGACCACTGCATCAACCGAGGACCACTGAGTCAACCTAGGACCACTGCATCAACGAGGACGACTGCATCAACCTAGGACCACTGCATCAACCTAGGACCACTGCATCAACCAAGGACCACTGCATCAACCTAGGACCACTGCATCTACCTAGGACCACTGCATCAACCTAGGACCACTGCATCAACCTAGGAACACTGCATCAACCTAGGACCACTGCATCAACCTAGGAACACTGCATCTACCTAAGACCACTGCATCTACCTAAGACCACTGCATCAACCTAAGACCACTCCATCCACCTAGGACCACTGCGTCAACCTAGGACCACTGCATCAACCAAGAACGACTGCATCAACCAAGAACCACTGCATCTACCTAGGACCACTGCATCAACTTAGGACCACTGTGTCAACTTAGGACCACTGTGTCAACCTAGGACCACAACGTCAAACTACGACCACTGCATGAACCTAGGACCACTGCATCCACCTAGGACCACTGCGTCAACCGAGGACCACTGCTTCAAACCTACGACCACTGCATCTACCTAGGACCACTGCATCAACCTACGACCACTGCATCAACCAAGGACCACTGCATCAACCGAGGACCACTGAGTCAACCTAGGACCACTGCATCAACGAGGACGACTGCATCAACCTAGGACCACTGCATCAACCTAGGACCACTGCATCTACCTAGGACCACTGCATCAACCTAGGACCACTGCATCAACCAAGGAACACTGCATCAACCTAGGACCACTGCATCAACCTAGGAACACTGCATCAACCTAGGACCACTGCATCAACCAAGGAACACTGCATCAACCTAGGAACACTGCATCTACCTAGGACCACTGCATCAACCTAGGACCACTGCATCAACCAAGGAACACTGCATCAACCTAGGACCACTGCATGAACCTAGGAACACTGCATCTACCTAAGACCACTGCATCAACCTAAGACCACTCCATCCACCTAGGACCACTGCGTCAACCTAGGACCACTGCATCAACCAAGAACGACTGCATCAACCAAGAACCACTGCATCTACCTAGGACCACTGCATCAACTTAGGACCACTGCATCAACCTAGGACCACTGCATCAACCTAGGAACACTGCATCAACCTAGGACCACTGCATCAACCAAGGAACACTGCATCAACCTAGGACCACTGCATCAACCAAGGAACACTGCATCAACCTAGGAACACTGCATCAACCTAGGACCACTGCATCAACCTAGGAACACTGCATCAACCTAGGACCACTGCATCAACCAAGGAACACTGCATCAACCTAGGAACACTGCATCTACCTAGGACCACTGCATCAACCTAGGACCACTGCATCAACCAAGGAACACTGCATCAACCTAGGACCACTGCATGAACCTAGGAACACTGCATCAACCTAGGAACACTGCATCTACCTAGGACCACTGCATCAACCTAAGACCACTCCATCCACCTAGGACCACTGCGTCAACCTAGGACCACTGCATCAACCAAGAACGACTGCATCAACCAAGAACCACTGCATCTACCTAGGACCACTGCATCAACTTAGGACCACTGTGTCAACTTAGGACCACTGTGTCAACCTAGGACCACAACGTCAAACTACGACCACTGCATGAACCTAGGACCACTGCATCTACCTAGGACCACTGCATCAACCTAGGACCATTTATTCCTCGGATATTCGTCTGTTCAGTGACCTAACACCCTTTCAAAATAAGAGTTCTGGGTCCAAACAAACAGAACCAAGGTCTGAACATGTGAAGAATCAGGATCTTTGCTCAGTTTGACTCTTTTTCATCAGAACAAAAGAGGTCAAAGGTCAATGATGATGTTTTTAAACACTCTGTTCAAGCAACGGACAGGAAGTCTTATTGTGAAAGGGTGTCAAAGAGAATCCAAATTCTGACGTCTGCATCAATAAATCTGATCTCACTGATGCAGAACATCTGAAATGAGTGTGTTCCTGCTCTACCACAGCACAGTGTGTGTGTGTGTGTGTGTGTGTGTGTGTGTGTGTGTGTGTGTGTGTGTGTGTGTGTGTGTGTGTGTGTGTGTGTGTGTGTGTGTGTGTGTGTGTGTGTGTTTCCTGGAGCAGCAGTTTGTGAATGGAAGTATATTTAAACGCAGACGTACTCTCCAACGCACGCTGTGAACGTATTCGTAGTATTTCTACTACGCTCACGTGCACGCTCTCACGTGCACGCTCTCACGTGCACGGCACTGCAGACGACAGGTGTTGGTACCTGGGGGGCTGTTCTCGTCGGCGGGGGCGCCGTGGCACAGAGCCAGCGTCTTCCCTTCCTTCCCCCCGAGCTCCAGCGCCGCGCCGCCGCCGCAGGGGCTCTTCTGCTCCTTGCTGCCCAGGGCAGGGGGGCTCTCCTCTGGGGACGGACCCAGCGAGGGGCCCCCCTCCCCCTCCAGAGCCTGGAGCTTCAGCAGCGAACTCTGCAGGCAGAAGCAGAACATGCCGGACATGCTAGTCCAGAGGTTAGCCTGGTCCCAGGAGGAGGGGGCTGTGACACGGTGGGCAGTGAGCTGCTGCTACGGATCAGTGAGTCCAGGTGTTAGCCACATCCCAGCCTCTGAAGCACCACATGTTGGGGATGGATGTGTAAAGAGGAGGCTTGCTGTTCAGGACGTAGTCTGTCCCCACAATCCAAGAGACTTGAGGGTTAACCTTTAATCCATGAATTAGTCGGGTGTCATCCAGCAGCTCTTCCAGAGATTAGTCAGTTACGCTCCACGTGCAAACTCCAGGAATATAACACCCTTTGCTCCTGGGTTTAGCCAGCCCCGGTGGGTGCAGAGCCTCTGATGTTCTCCAGGTATTAGCCCTGTCCGGTGGGTGCAGAGCCTCTGATGTTCTCCAGGTATTAGCCCTGTCCGGTGAGCCTGAGCTCAGCAGTGACGGAGGAGCACAGAGGTTTCCATCCCGTCGTTCTGCACGTTCACCGGTGATGATGCTGCTGCTGCGTCCTCCCCTCTCTCCCCTCAGCCCGATTACTCATCCTCAGGCTCGTGATGGGTGTGTGTGTGTGTGTGTGTGCCTGTGTGTGTATGGGTGTGTGTGTGTGTGTGTGCCTGTGTGTGTGACGTCTGTGCCCCCCCCCCCTCTGGCCTCTCTCCTCCTGATCGTGAGGTTTTTCCCGCATCAGAGGGGGAGGGGCTTATCTCTCACATCACTGAGTGTGTGTGTGTGTGTGTGTGTGTGTGTGTGTGTGTGTGTGTGTGTGTGTGTCTGTGTGTTTGTGTGTCTGTGTGTGTGTGTGTGTGTGTGTGTGTGTGTTTGTCTGTGCCTGTGTGTGTCTGTGTGTGTCTGTGTGTGTGTGTCTGTGTCTGTGTGTGTGTGTCTGTGTGTGTGTGTCTGTGTGTGTGTGTCTGTGTGTGTGTGTGTGTCTGTGTGTGTGTGTGTGTGTGTGTGTGTGTGTGTGAGAGAGAGTGTGAACAAACAAGAACAGATAATAATTAAACATACAGAACAAATGTTGAAATATAAAGAAAGATAAATAAATATTTATTTATTTGTAAATGTTTTTAAATACTTTGTTTAAAAAAGAGTTTATTTTAAATTTAAATCACTTTTATTATAATGTGACATGTGAGCAGATCACAAACCTTTACCTTATATCTGTTTAATCACATTTATTATTTATTGTTTATTTGCCGAATTAAACATTAAAACATATTAATGCGGAAAAAACATGTTTTCCATTTTGAGAAGTTTGAAAATGTCCCAAAAACCCAAACTTATTTAAAATGAGACATTTCTGAAGCGGGTTCTGCTGCTGCGGCTGTTTGGAGCCTGACGCGCCAGACTCCGTTCAGAAATCACGGGATTTAAAGTTTAAATGTTTAAATGTCACTGATAAATGTTTTATAACGACTTTGACTCATTTTGAGGATTGTTTTAGAGTCTTTAGATGAATTCGGCAGATGAATAATCCCACAAAAAAGACAGAGTTTTAAATTATTCACATTTTTAGAGTCAGTAGTTTGTGTTCGCTCATAAAAGTCAAACCGGAAACAGTTGAATTTCATGTTGAATTTAAAGGTTTTTCGTGTTTTTGTTTGAACAGAATCACTGAACAAGACTTTAACATTTATGAAAAATATGTTTTTCATTTTGAGAAGTTTGAAAATTCACCGAAAAGTTAAAAAAATAAACGTTAAATTGTTTGAATTTGAAGTTAAACGCGTTTCCGTTTAAATCTGTAAATATGATAAATATTAAATATGATTCTTGTTTCAAAGCTCATTTAAAAACATCATAAATATAAATACATAAATATATTTAATATCAAAAACCACGTTTTAGTCAAAATAACACTCACGCGCTGCAGCGTCGCTCACGTGCTCACGGCGACACCTGGCGGTCAGTCTGCGCACAGCACTTCCGGTTTCCGGTTTAGAAAAAAAACCAACGATAACAACAAAATATAACGACAATAACAATATAAAATATAAACAATAACAATATAAAAAGTAGGAAGACTTTACAAACGTTTACGAACATTTTACTCATTTGTTTATTTTTAATTCTTTATTTTAAATCATTAAATATGAAAGTTTTGACTTTTGTCACAAACTGAAACAAATACAAATAAAATATTTACATTTAAAACTGAAATCTTTGTTTGAAAAGTGACGTGGAACCGACGACAACAAACAAACAAACAACAAACAAACAATCAAACAAACAAACAAACAAACAAACAAACAAACAAACAAACAAACAACAACAAACAGGAAATAAGGAACAAAACCAGCTTTTATTTTTCAAACAGATCAAACTTTGGCACAAATGTTTGTAACAGTCGTAAAACTTTATTAAACTGACCCAGAATCAGCCGCTGTGATCAGAATAACAACAACAATAATAACAATAATAATAATAATAATAATGATAACATCAAATACTAAATTCCAAGTATATACAAATAAATCGAGCTTCATCAAAACCACAAAAGAATCCAGACTTTAATATTTAATGTTCTGGTGCAAACAGCATTTTGAAAAATCACTTTTTAATTTAAATCAAAAATCAATAAATTAGTTTAATGACGTTTTTGTTTCAGTAAAAATTAAATCAGTGAAGTTTAATGTCGTCGGTGTTTTTCCCCTCCAGTCTTTATGCTAAGCTAGGCTAACCTTCCTGTTCAGCCGTGACCTAACACCCTTTCAAAATAAGACTTCCTGTCCGAGCCTCGTGTTCTTGTGTTTGAACAGATCTGAGTTTTTAAAAACATCATAATTTCTCGATCGATTATGTATTTTTGATCGTTCACATGTTCGGACGTTGGTTTTGTTTTGTATGGAACCGTAAATCTTATTTTGAAAGGGTGTCACACCACTGAACAGACGGTAGGCTCCGTTCCCTCTGCAGGTCTTAACATCATCGATGACATCACGCCACAACGGTGTTTACCGAAGACAACATGGCGACGCAGCGGGATTCTAGGACTTTATGGTTAAATGCTCAAAACGGTGAGAAGACGGAAAATCTGTGAACGGGGGAAAACAGGAAGGAAGAAGATGGAGGACTCAAAAACATCCCTCTCTCCACAGCCCGCCTGCCTCACTGCTGTCCTCCATCTTTGTTTGATTCTGTCCTCCATCTTTGTTTGATTCTGTCCTCCATCTTTGTTTGATCCTGTCCTCCATCTTTGTTTGATTCTGTCCTCCATCTTTGTTTGATTCTGTCCTCCATCTTTGTTTTGATTCTGTCCTCCATCTTTGTTTGATCCTGTCCTCCATCTTTGTTTTGATTCTGTCCTCCATCTTTGTTTGATCCTGTCCTCCATCTTTGTTTGATCCTGTCCTCCATCTTTGTTTTGATTCTGTCCTCCATCTTTGTTTGATCCTGTCCTCCATCTTTGTTTTGATTCTGTCCTCCATCTTTGTTTGATCCTGTCCTCCATCTTTGTTTGATTCTGTCCTCCATCTTTGTTTGATTCTGTCCTCCATCTTTGTTTGATCCTGTCCTCCATCTTTGTTTGATTCTGTCCTCCATCTTTGTTTTGATCCTGTCCTCCATCTTTGTTTTGATCCTGTCCTCCATCTTTGTTTGATTCTGTCCTCCATCTTTGTTTTGATTCTGTCCTCCATCTGTTTTTTGATTCTGTCCTCCATCTTTGTTTGATCCTGTCCTCCATCTTTGTTTGATTCTGTCCTCCATCTTTGTTTGATCCTGTCCTCCATCTTTGTTTTGATTCTGTCCTCCATCTTTGTTTGATTCTGTCCTCCATCTTTGTTTGATTCTGTCCTCCATCTTTGTTTTGATTCTGTCCTCCATCTTTGTTTGATCCTGTCCTCCATCTTTGTTTGATTCTGTCCTCCATCTTTGTTTGATTCTGTCCTCCATCTTTGTTTGATTCTGTCCTCCATCTTTGTTTGATTCCGTCCTCCATCTTTGTTTGATTCTGTCCTCCATCTTTGTTTGATCCTGTCCTCCATCTTTGTTTTGATCCTGTCCTCCATCTTTGTTTTGATCCTGTCCTCCATCTTTGTTTTGATCCTGTGGTGAAAATTAAACATGCAGCACTCACAGACGTCACTTCGCTGCTCAGGTCACAGACACGTCACACGACGGGTTCAGAGCGCGAATACAAAGTTTTATATAAAGCGATTATCACCAAACACACAAACGTGAACCTGAGCTCAACTGTAAAAACAAACGGCCCATAAGAAAAGTGGTGCATGTGTCCGTGAGAGTGCGGTGTTTGTGGGTGAGGGCAACAAATATGTACAAAATAACCGTGTTCATGCTACGACCCGAAGATTCACACCAGAACCAACGACAGAGAGGAAAGTTTCAAAGTGTTCGTGTCACCGAGGAGCTGCTACAGCGAAGGCATGGTGGCGACCCGGAGTCCGGTCCTTCCTCCTGTGGTCAAACTGGGGTTCAAAGGGTCAGAAGAGCCCCTACGGACCTCCAGACCCCCAAACACGACCTCCAGACATCACAGGACCGGCGACCGTGAGCTCTAACTGGGCTGTGGAGTCTCTGAGGTCTTTAGGACGGATCTGAAGTCCAAGCCGTCGACTGTCTGATGAGTTTGTTCTCACTTGTTTGGAACCATGTTGGGTCCTCGTCCTCGGACGCTACAGCTGGAAGAACCCAAGCCAGACCTGCTCTTCCTGGAAACCGACCAGCACCTCTACACGGGTTCGGTTCCTGCCTCGGGTTGAAGGATGTGTGCGTGGCTCAGATAGTCCACGCATGAGAGTCTGTTTCTCTGGGAAGCACTTTGTGTCGACGTCTCCCTGACCTCCGTCAGACGAACCAGGTTCAGGTTCAGGCAGCAGGTTTCTGGCGTCGTCGCTAACGTCAAACTTATCTCTACGTGCTGCAGCAATAAACGGGACATGAAGCAGCAGTGCTGACGGGGAAGACGCCCAACGATGAGCTGCAGCCCAACGAGGGACCAGTGTTGTTCTGAGGCGTTTCAAAGAGAAGTCGCCAGGTTTCTGACGGTTCTCTAAAGTCTGAAAGAGCAGGGACGACTTCTCCAGGACGGGAAAGTTAAGAACGTGCATGTACGATACGTTTGCAGAAAAGAAGAACCACATACTCTCAGGCCCTGTTTACACGACAACGATGGCGAGGGACGGCGTTTTTTGGGGCTTAAAAACCCCCAAAAGGTAAACAACAAGGGGTAAAGACAGCTCTGGGTGCTGTTGTGTGGCAGTGCTTCACAACTCCACCTACACACCTGACGTGCACACGACATCCACTTTACACACTTTAGTGTCAGCGTGTGCAGAGTTCCCCCAAAGACGCTCGACTACACGCAGAGTAAAAAGAGAGAGAACGCCACTTTAGAGTTTCCTTTCTCCATCGTCCTCGTCTGAACAGGACCTGAGAGTTCTGGCCGATACGAAGACGTGATAAATAATCATATTAATATATTTTACATGAAGCAGGAACCCACAGAGGGCGACGGCCTGCAGACGGATGAACTCATGCAAAGTTCAGCCGGAGCCAAACAAGGAACCCGGGTCGTTCCAGGTTCAGAGAAACACGTTTCCTGTCTCGTTTTCACGGGTGTAGTGAAAACGTCCGTGGTTCTGACTGCTCTCTAAAATCTGGAGGACGAATTTCCCGGGTCGTAAAAGTCAAGAACATGCTCGCACCCCTTGGGACCAGCATGCATCACTGTGAGGTCTCTAGGGCGGATCTGCTGCTCTGAAAGACTTGATGAAGGAGTGGTCCTGGTCCTGGTCCTGGATCAGTGGCAGAGCGTCACTGGGAACAGGCCGGTCGTCTCATGTGGTTCCTGAGTCCGGTGCTTTTCCATCCGCTGCCTCGGCACACTCAGGGAAATCTCTCGGGGACATTGGGGATCTGGTTCCTACGGGTCCAACGGCGCTTAAACACAACACAGGCGTGGTCAGGGTCCTAAAGTGGCACATGAAGCTCGTCTTTGTCCCGGACCTCATCGCCCGCTGTTCAGGCGTCGGGCCTTGGGGTTTGGGACGCGAGCGGGACTAAAAGTCGTAATCCCATCCGGAGTTGTCGTCCGGCGGCGGCTCGTCTGTGTCTTCAGGGAAACTGTCGAAGTTACCGGTGTCGGTCGGAGAGGAGACCTGCACAGAAGAGCACAGAGTGAGCGGCACAACCGGCCTCCGTCTGCACTAAACGCCCGTGCTGTGACGTAAAGCTCGTCGGCCGCTGATCGGTCGATCGAGCAAACGGAGAAAAGAAAATGCTTTACTTGAACTCACATCAGGGGTGATGGGCGGAGTCAGGGTCCCTTTCCTCAGACCCTCCCAGTTAAAACCTTCAAACCACCTGAACACAGAGACACACGTCAGTCTGAGAGACAGCTGCGACGGCCAAACAGGACTCAGCTTCCTGTCCAGCCACTCACTTGTGCTTCTGGATGTCTTTCACGCCGTTCTTCAGGTTCCCGAGTCTCTCCGAGGGGGCGTCTCTGTGGACACACAGTCACCGTTCACACACTTGTATCAACGACCTCCCTCTCATCGTCCTGAATGCTCTGTTCACTTTTACGCAGACGACACTTTTATTTATGTCTCTAAATTTTCCAAGTCACAAATTCAACAATCACATTTTTTAAATCTTTGTTATCAACGAACAAAAGAATCTTCTACTTATCGTTTTACTCTGGACTCGCTGGTAAAAAGCAGATCCTGTTATTAATAAAGTGAATGTTGTTTGGTGTTGGAATAAATGTGCATAAAGTAATCTCATATTTACTCAAATTGCCTTTGCATTTTAACTAACATTACTTGGTGTGTGTGTAAAGCCAAGTTGTGCAGAGGTGCTTTGCAGGTCAAGGAAATCAGATAAGCCTGATTGTTAATGTGTCACCAAAAGGGGCTCAACTGATCAAGGACAGGATATGTCTTGAGTTGCAGCTGTGTGACCCTCACCTTAAGAATGGTAATTCATTGTATACATTGTAACCACCAAAAGCCAATAAAATGAAGGGGTCCGGCAGAGATGACCTCAGAGCGGTAGGAGACTGTAGCTGAACACATCTCTGTCCGTTCTCCTTGCAAGTAAAATAACTCTTGTCTTTCTCTCTTTTGTTAAGTTTTGGGTGTTTTAGGTTGTTTTAACCTGACATTTGGTTTATTGCTTTAAAAACTGCTGACTGTGCAAACACGTGTGTTTACGTGTTTATCAAACTCCAGCTGTTCATATTCTTTATAATCCACCTTCTCTGCTGTTGAACAGACTCTGACGGCTTCATGTTTAAATACGTTCATTTAGATTTTACCGTTTTTCTCTGTTTGTTCCCTGAACGCATCATTTTAAAGTCAAACGCTCAAAAACGATCAGGTAAAAACTCCCGTAGACGTCTGTTTGATTCCACCGTTTATATTTGTATCTGCGTCTGTGTTATTGTGTTGTGTTTGTGTAATCTTGCGTCTGTGTTATTGTGTTGTGTTTGTGTAATCCTGCGTCTGTGTTATTGTGTTGTGTTTGTGTAATCCTGCGTCTGTGTTATTGTGTTGTTTGTGTAATCCTGCGTCTGTGTTATTGTGTTGTGTTTGTGTAATCCTGCGTCTGTGTTATTGTGTTGTGTTTGTGTAATCCTGCGTCTGTGTTATTGTGTTGTGTTTGTGTAATCTTGCGTCTGTGTTATTGTGTTGTGTTTGTGTAATCCTGCGTCTGTGTTATTGTGTTGTTTGTGTAATCCTGCGTCTGTGTTATTGTGTTGTGTTTGTGTAATCCTGCGTCTGTGTTATTGTGTTGTGTTTGTGTAACCCTGCGTCTGTGTTATTGTGTTGTGTTTGTGTAATCCTGCGTCTGTGTTATTGTGTTGTGTTTGTGTAACCCTGCGTCTGTGTTATTGTGTTGTGTTTGTGTAATCCTGCGTCTGTGTTATTGTGTTGTGTTTGTGTAATCTTGCGTCTGTGTTATTGTGTTGTGTTTGTGTAACCCTGCGTCTGTGTTATTGTGTTGTGTTTGTGTAATCCTGCGTCTGTGTTATTGTGTTGTGTTTGTGTAATCCTGCGTCTGTGTTATTGTGTTGTGTTTGTGTAATCCTGCGTCTGTGTTATTGTGTTGTTTTTGTGTAATCCTGCGTCTGTGTTATTGTGTTGTGTTTGTGTAATCCTGCGTCTGTGTTATTGTGTTGTTTTTGTGTAATCTTGCGTCTGTGTTATTGTGTTGTGTTTGTGTAATCCTGCGTCTGTGTTATTGTGTTGTTTTTGTGTAATCCTGCGTCTGTGTTATTGTGTTGTGTTTGTGTAATCTTGCGTCTGTGTTATTGTGTTGTTTTTGTGTAATCTTGCGTCTGTGTTATTGTGTTGTGTTTGTGTAATCCTGCGTCTGTGTTATTGTGTTGTGTTTGTGTAATCCTGCGTCTGTGTTATTGTGTTGTTTTTGTGTAACCCTGCGTCTGTGTTATTGTGTTGTGTTTGTGTAATCCTGCGTCTGTGTTATTGTGTTGTGTTTGTGTAATCCTGCGTCTGTGTTATTGTGTTGTGTTTGTGTAATCCTGCGTCTGTGTTATTGTGTTGTGTTTGTGTAATCCTGCGTCTGTGTTATTGTGTTGTTTTTGTGTAATCCTGCGTCTGTGTTATTGTGTTGTGTTTGTGTAATCCTGCGTCTGTGTTATTGTGTTGTGTTTGTGTAATCCTGCGTCTGTGTTATTGTGTTGTGTTTGTGTAATCCTGCGTCTGTGTTATTGTGTTGTGTTTGTGTAACCCTGCGTCTGTGTTATTGTGTTGTGTTTGTGTAATCCTGCGTCTGTGTTATTGTGTTGTGTTTGTGTAACCCTGCGTCTGTGTTATTGTGTTGTGTTTGTGTAATCCTGCGTCCGTGTTATTGTGTTGTGTTTGTGTAACCCTGCGTCTGTGTTATTGTGTTGTGTTTGTGTAACCCTGCGTCTGTGTTATTGTGTTGTGTTTGTGTAATCCTGCGTCTGTGTTATTGTGTTGTGTTTGTGTAATCCTGCGTCTGTGTTATTGTGTTGTGTTTGTGTAATCCTGCGTCTGTGTTATTGTGTTGTGTTTGTGTAATCCTGCGTCTGTGTTATTGTGTTGTGTTTGTGTAATCCTGCGTCTGTGTTATTGTGTTGTGTTTGTGTAATCCTGCGTCTGTGTTATTGTGTTGTGTTTGTGTAATCCTGCGTCTGTGTTATTGTGTTGTGTTTGTGTAATCTTGCGTCTGTGTTATTGTGTTATGTTTGTGTAATCCTGCGTCTGTGTTATTGTGTTGTGTTTGTGTAACCCTGCGTCTGTGTTATTGTGTTGTGTTTGTGTAACCCTGCGTCTGTGTTATTGTGTTGTGTTTGTGTAATCCTGCGTCTGTGTTATTGTGTTGTGTTTGTGTAATCCTGCGTCTGTGTTATTGTGTTGTTTTTGTGTAATCTTGCGTCTGTGTTATTGTGTTGTGTTTGTGTAATCTTGCGTCTGTGTTATTGTGTTGTGTTTGTGTAATCCTGCGTCTGTGTTATTGTGTTGTGTTTGTGTAATCCTGCGTCTGTGTTATTGTGTTGTTTTTGTGTAATCCTGCGTCTGTGTTATTGTGTTGTGTTTGTGTAATCCTGCGTCTGTGTTATTGTGTTATGTTTGTGTAACCCTGCGTCTGTGTTATTGTGTTGTGTTTGTGTAATCCTGCGTCTGTGTTATTGTGTTGTGTTTGTGTAATCCTGCGTCTGTGTTATTGTGTTGTGTTTGTGTAACCCTGCGTCCGTGTTATTGTGTTGTGTTTGTGTAACCCTGCGTCCGTGTTATTGTGTTGTGTTTGTGTAACCCTGCGTCTGTGTTATTGTGTTGTGTTTGTGTAACCCTGCGTCCGTGTTATTGTGTTGTGTTTGTGTAACCCTGCGTCCGTGTTATTGTGTTGTGTTTGTGTAACCCTGCGTCTGTGTTATTGTGTTGTGTTTGTGTAATCTTGCGTCTGTGTTATTGTGTTATGTTTGTGTAATCCTGCGTCTGTGTTATTGTGTTGTGTTTGTGTAATCCTGCGTCTGTGTTATTGTGTTGTGTTTGTGTAATCCTGCGTCTGTGTTATTGTGTTGTGTTTGTGTAACCCTGCGTCTGTGTTGTTGTGTTGTGTTTGTGTAATCCTGCGTCTGTGTTATTGTGTTGTGTTTGTGTAACCCTGCGTCTGTGTTATTGTGTTGTGTTTGTGTAATCCTGCGTCTGTGTTATTGTTTTGTGTTTGTGTAATCCTGCGTCTGTGTTATTGTGTTGTGTTTGTGTAATCCTGCGTCTGTGTTATTGTGTTGTTTTTGTGTAACCCTGCGTCTGTGTTATTGTGTTGTGTTTGTGTAATCCTGCGTCTGTGTTATTGTGTTGTGTTTGTGTAATCCTGCGTCTGTGTTATTGTGTTGTTTTTGTGTAATCCTGCGTCTGTGTTATTGTGTTGTGTTTGTGTAATCTTGCGTCTGTGTTATTGTGTTGTGTTTGTGTAATCCTGCGTCTGTGTTATTGTGTTGTGTTTGTGTAATCCTGCGTCTGTGTTATTGTGTTGTCTTTGTGTAATCCTGCGTCTGTGTTATTGTGTTGTCTTTGTGTAATCCTGCGTCTGTGTTATTGTGTTGTGTTTGTGTAATCCTGCGTCTGTGTTATTGTGTTGTGTTTGTGTAATCCTGCGTCTGTGTTATTGTGTTGTGTTTGTGTAATCCTGCGTCTGTGTTATTGTGTTGTGTTTGTGTAATCCTGCGTCTGTGTTATTGTGTTGTGTTTGTGTAATCTTGCGTCTGTGTTATTGTGTTGTGTTTGTGTAATCCTGCGTCTGTGTTATTGTGTTGTTTTTGTGTAATCCTGCGTCTGTGTTATTGTGTTGTGTTTGTGTAATCCTGCGTCTGTGTTATTGTGTTGTGTTTGTGTAATCCTGCGTCTGTGTTATTGTGTTGTGTTTGTGTAATCCTGCGTCTGTGTTATTGTGTTGTGTTTGTGTAACCCTGCGTCTGTGTTATTGTGTTGTGTTTGTGTAACCCTGCGTCTGTGTTATTGTGTTGTGTTTGTGTAATCTTGCGTCTGTGTTATTGTGTTGTGTTTGTGTAATCCTGAGTCTGTGTTGTTGTGTTGTTTTTGTGTAATCCTGCGTCTGTATTATTGTGTTGTGTTTGTGTAATCCTGCGTCTGTGTTATTGTGTTGTGTTTGTGTAATCCTGCGTCTGTGTTATTGTGTTGTTTTTGTGTAATCCTGCGTCTGTGTTATTGTGTTGTGTTTGTGTAATCCTGCGTCTGTGTTATTGTGTTGTGTTTGTGTAATCCTGTGTCTGTGTTATTGTGTTGTGTTTGTGTAATCTTGCGTCTGTGTTATTGTGTTGTGTTTGTGTAATCTTGCGTCTGTGTTATTGTGTTGTGTTTGTGTAATCCTGCGTCTGTGTTATTGTGTTGTGTTTGTGTAATCCTGCGTCTGTGTTATTGTGTTGTGTTTGTGTAATCCTGCGTCTGCGTTATTGTGTTGTGTTTGTGTAATCCTGCGTCTGTGTTATTGTGTTGTGTTTGTGTAATCCTGCGTCTGTGTTATTGTGTTGTGTTTGTGTAATCCTGCGTCTGTGTTATTGTGTTGTGTTTGTCGGTTTGTCGTCGTCGTGTCTTTTCCTGCTCCGTCTGTTTTGATCCCGTTCCCTGTCGCTGCTGCGCGGCGGCGCCTCCCACCTGCAGAGCTTTCTGATGAGGTTGGCGGCGTTCTTGGTGATCTTCTTAGGGAACTCGATCATGTCGATGCCTCTCAGGATGACGTTGTAGGTTTTCATCGGGTCTGGACCTGAGAACGGGGGACTGGACACACGGAGACACACGGAGACACACAGAGACACACAGAGACACACAGACACACACAGAGACACACGGAGACACACGCAGACACACGGAGACACACAGAGACACACAGAGACACACAGAGACACACAGACACACACGGAGACACACAGAGACACACGGAGACACACAGAGACACACAGAGACACACGGAGACACACAGAGACACACGGAGACACACGGAGACACACGGAGACACACAGAGACACACGGAGACACACAGAGACACACGGAGACA
>NC_139843.1:642865-647865 GCF_963691815.1 Echiichthys vipera
CTCTCCCTCTCTCCCTCTCTCTCTCTCTCTCTCTCTCTCCCTCTCTCCTCTCTCCCTCCTCCCTCTCTCTCTCCCTCCCTCTCTCCCTCTCTCCCTCCGGCACAGAGAGACAGAACCTTTGTGACCGTCGAGCTTTACGACAACAGAACCGACACCTGGGGGGTCGTCCACACTGATGCATCATGGGAGACCAGGTGGGTGGTTCTGGTCTTAGACGATCTCGTGTCCTCGTGCCCGTGGTCTCTGAGGACCCTGACTGGGCTCTGTGTGCAGGTTCCTGTGGCGGAAGGGTCCGGACCAGCACAGTAACTCCACGGTGCAGTGGCACGTGCCGCCCTCGGCGCCCGCCGGCGTCTACAGGATCCGACACTTCGGACACGCCAAACAGAGGAAAGGCCTGCGACCCGTCATCACGCCGTACAACGGCACGTCCGACGCCTTCAGGGTCTCCGCCAGCTTTTACTACCACTGAGCTCCAGACCCTGACCCTCCAGACCCTGACCCTGACCCTCCAGACCCTGACCCTCCAGACCCTGACCCTCCAGACCCCTGACCCTCCAGACCCAGACCCTGGCCTGCAGGAGTTTCTTAATGCACAACTTGTAATGAATCTTTTGAACAGTGGAAATTATTGAAATAAAGTTTCTGATGATTCTGTTGATAATTATGGTTCTGTACAAACAGGGTCAGGGTCATCGGACCCAGAAGGGATGCAAAATGACTAAAAACAGATGCAAAACCATCACAAAAAGATGCAAAATGACTAAAAATAGATGCAAAACCAGCACAAAAAGATGCAAAATGACTAAAAACAGATGCAAAACCACCACAAAAAGATGCAAAATGACTAAAAATAGATGCAAAACCATAACAAAAAGATGCAAAATGACTAAAAATAGATGCAAAACCAGCACAAAAAGATGCAAAATGACTAAAAACAGATGCAAAACCATAACAAAAAGATGCAAAATGACTAAAATAGATGCAAAACCAGCACAAAAAGATGCAAAATGACTAAAAATAGATGCAAAACCAGCACAAAAAGATGCAAAATGACTAAAACAGATGCAAAACCAGCACAAAAAGATGCAAAATGACTAAAAATAGATGCAAAACCACCACAAAAAGATGCAAAATGACTAAAAATAGATGCAAAACCAGCACAAAAAGATGCAAAATGACTAAAAACAGATGCAAAACCAGCACAAAAAGATGCAAAATGACTAAAAATAGATGCAAAACCACCACAAAAAGATGCAAAATGACTAAAAATAGATGTTTGTTTTGATTCTTTCAGAATAAAAAAGAGAAAATTGTTTTGATATCAAAAATATTTATTTGAAAGTCGTCGGCATAGAAACAAACTCTGATAAAAATAAACGTCTCAACATAAAGTGCGATGATTTCAGAAGAACGGCGCCGGGTAAAGTGCTCAGTCCACACACACACGTCCAGCCCCGGGTCAGAACCCGTGGTCCGTTCACTCAGACGCACGGAACCACGCACGGAGACACGGACATAAACACGGACGGAAACACGGACGTCCTCGCCATCAGAACAAAAGTAAAACTCACGTCGGAGTCGAGGACGACGGCGAAAAACACAAAAACAAAGAAACGCTGGTTCCGTTTCCACGCCGTGCGCCCACCTCCTCGTTCTGTTACGGTCCAGAGAGGAAGTGGTGACACGTCATCATTTGAATGTTAGCATGCTAAATGCTATGCTAACATGCTAACGTTAAGTTAGGCTCGGCTCAGTGGAACTTAAAGCTAACACAGCATCACCTGTTATATGCTGACGTGATAACTGTTAGCATAACATTAGCTAACATTAGAGTTGCTAAGCTAATGTTAAGTTGTTGTTTTTCCTTATGGATATTACATTAGCATAGCAATTATTATGCTAGCATGAAGTTCAACAAACAGCTGAGTCATGCTCAGTTGTTCCTAACCTAACATTAGCATGTTAGCATAACCTATTTAGCATAGTCATGTTAGGTTTTGGCTAAGCTAACACTGGACTGAAACATGGAGCACTAGCATTAAAATGTTAGTATGATAGTGTTAATGTAGCATGTTAGCATAACATTAACAACAACATCAGTCTAAGACACATTTAGCATAGAGCATTACCTGTATGCTAATGTGATAGCTGTTAACATTGGGGTTGCTATGCTAACGTTAAGTTAACGTGTGTATTTCCTTAACATGTGTGCTTACAGTTATGACATTAGCATAGCACTGGTATGCTAGCATGAAGTTAACAGCTGAGTCATGCTGATTGGTCCCTAACCTTACGTTAGCATGTTAGCATAACACATTTAGCATAGTCATGTTAAGTTTGGCTAAGCTAATACTGGACTGAAACATTTAGCATGTCAACATTCAAATGATAACGTGAACATGTCAGTCGCCTACTAATGTAACATGTTAGCATTACATTTATATAAGAATAGCATGTTAGCGTACCCCATTTAGCATTTTTAGGTAGCATGTTGGCATTCAAATGTAAACATTTACATATTAACATAGCATTACAATGCTACAACACCATTAGCATAGATACTGTAATGTAAATTAGCATGGAGACAGCTAGGCTAGCTGTTTTCTGGTTTCCAGTCTTAATGCTAAGCTAACCAGCTCTTTATCATTGTTCATGTTTATGGTGAACGTTATGCTAGCTGCTACGAACGACCTCGGGACGACGGCGTGGGACCGACGGCCCCGCCTCGTCCTCTCCTCTGACCTGAAACATAAAAACCTTTCCTCCGATCGTTAACAGTTCGTTTGTGTTGTCACTTGGTTTTGGGGACTTCCTGTTTGCTGAGCAGGACTTCCAGCAGCCGCAGCTTAGCTTTGAGCTGTTTGTACTCCTGGTACTCGTCCTTCATCGGGGTTCGATCCTCTTTCTGACAGATTCTGTTGGAGAAACACAAAGTGTGAGTGAAACACCAGCGGGCCGGGGTTCGATCCCTGCGGCGCTCCTCCTGCAGGACGCTGCTCTCACCTCCCGGTCTGACGCTGAAACTCGTCCTCAAACTCTCTGAGAGCTTTACGCCTCGTCTTCTTCTCCGCCCGCGTCTCACGCAGACACTGCAGCAGCTGAGACCTGGGGGGGGGCAGAGGGACACGTTTATGCTCCTAGAGGACACTTTAACACACGTTTATGCTCCTAGAGGACACTTTAACACACGTTTATGCTCCTAGAGGACACTTTAACACACGTTTATGCTCCTAGAGGACACTTTAGCACACGTTTATGCTCCTAGAGGACACTTTAACACACGTTTATGCTCCTAGAGGACACTTTAACACACGTTTATGCTCCTAGAGGACACTTTAACACACGTTTATGCTCCTAGAGGACACTTTAGCACACGTTTATGCTCCTAGAGGACACTTTAACACACGTTTATGCTCCTAGAGGACACTTTAACACACGTTTATGCTCCTAGAGGACACTTTAGCACACGTTTAGGCTCCTAGAGGACACTTTAACACACGTTTATGCTCCTAGAGGACACTTTAACACACGATTATGTTCCTAGAGGACACTTTAGCACACGTTTATGCTCCTAGAGGACACTTTAGCACACGTTTATGCTCCTAGAGGACACTTTAACACACGTTTAGGCTCCTAGAGGACACTTTAGCACACGTTTATGCTCCTAGAAGACACTTTAACACACGTTTATGCTCCTAGAGGACACTTTAACACACATTTATGCTCCTAGAGGACACTTTAGCACACGTTTATGCTCCTAGAGGACACTTTAACACACGTTTATGCTCCTAGAGGACACTTTAACACACGTTTATGCTCCTAGAGGACACTTTAGCACACGTTTATGCTCCTAGAGGACACTTTAACACACGTTTATGCTCCTAGAGGACACTTTAACACACGTTTAGGCGAGGACATTTTAACACACGTTTATGCTCCTAGAGGACACTTCAAAGTCAAACTCCAGGAGAAACAGAGACACACTCGGACCTGGAGGCTTCGTGCAGGTTGGCCGTGGTGAACGCCGTTTGTCGATGGACGGCTTTGACCTCGTCTAACGGGGACACGAAGGCCGGGTCACTGTCCCGGTCGCTGTCCTCTTCGCCGGCGGCCGCTCGGCTCGCTCTGCGAGTGGGCGGGACGGGAGGCTCGCTGGTGGTCAAGGAGCTCACGGAGTCTTCGTCAGAACCGTCCTCTTCCTCCTGAGACACAGACGCACGACTGAGCTCACAACATTCACCTGAACAGGAAGTTCACTCGTCTGGAGCGTCACTCACGATGGTGCTGATGGTCGGGCTCACGCACAGCAGCCGCTTCATCAGCTGGTACCGGTCGTACAGAGGCTTCACCACGCTCTTCTCCCGCTTGGTCCCCTGAGAGAGAGACAGGCAGACAGACAGACAGAGAGACAGACAGGCAGACAGACAGACAGAGAGACAGACAGACAGGCAGACAGACAGACAGAGAGACAGACAGGCAGACAGACAGACAGAGAGACAGACAGACAGGCAGACAGACAGACAGAGAGACAGACAGACAGACAGACAGACAGACAGACAGACAGACAGACAGACAGACAGACAGAGAGAGAGACAGACAGACAGGCAGACAGACAGACAGAGAGACAGACAGACAGACAGACAGAGAGACAGACAGACAGAGAGACCAAACCATCACAAAAATATGTATTTACTTGTTTATTTATTGTATTTATTTGTACCCCGTGTCTCGTGGCGCCCCCTGGAGGCGCCGTCACTGCACGTGAGCAGGACTCACCGGTCGGCCGTGAAGACTCTCAAAGTACAGGAGACACTTCTGCAGAGTGATCTTCTCCAACACCATCTGAGCCTGCGTCATCTCCTGCACAGGCACAAAGGACAGCTCCATAATCTGAGATTAGAGTTAAACAGTCACAAAGAGCAGCTCAATAATCTGAGATTAGAGTCAAACAGTCACAAAGAACAGCTCAATAATCTGAGATTAGAGTCAAACAGTCA
>NC_139843.1:652865-670365 GCF_963691815.1 Echiichthys vipera
AAGAAAGAGGTCAAAGGTCAATGATGATGTTTTTAAACACTCTGTTCAAGCAACGGACAGGAAGTCTTATTGTGAAAGGGTGTTAAAGAGAATCCATATTCTGACGTCTGCATCAAAAAATCTGATCTCACTGATGCAGAACATCTGAAATGAGTGTGTTCCTGCTCAATGCTCTACCACAGCACAGTGTGTGTGTGTGTGTGTGTGTGTGTGTGTGTGTGTGTGTGTGTGTGTGTGTGTGTGTGTGTGTGTGTGTGTGTGTGTGTGTGTGTGTGTGTGTGCGTGTGTGTGTGTGTGTGTTTCCTGGAGCAGCAGTTTGTGAATGGAAGTATATTTAAACGCAGACGTACTCTCCAACGCACGCTGTGAACGTATCCGTAGTATTTCTACTACGCTCACGTGCACGCTCTCACGTGCACGCTCTCACGTGCACGGCTCTGCAGACGACAGGTGTTGGTACCTGGGGGGCTGTTCTCGTCGGCGGGGGCGCCGTGGCACAGAGCCAGCGTCTTCCCTTCCTTCCCCCCGAGCTCCAGCGCCGCGCCGCCGCCGCAGGGGCTCTTCTGCTCCTTGCTGCCCAGGGCAGGGGGGCTCTCCTCTGGGGACGGACCCAGCGAGGGGCCCCCCTCCCCCTCCAGAGCCTGGAGCTTCAGCAGCGAACTCTGCAGGCAGAAGCAGAACATGCCGGACATGCTGCTCCAGAGGTTAGCCTGGTCCCAGGAGGAGGGGGCTGTGACACGGTGGGGCAGTGAGCTGCTGCTACGGATCAGTGAGTCCAGGTGTTAGCCACATCCCAAACTCTGAAGCACCACATGTTGGGGATGGATGTGTAAGGAGGAGGCTTGCTGTTCAGGACGTAGTCTGTCCCCACAATCCAAGAGACGTGAGGGTTATCCTTTAATCCATGAATTAGTCAGGTGTCATCCAGCAGCTCTTCCAGGGATTAGTCAGTTACGCTCCACGTGCAAACTCCAGGAATATAACACCCTTGCTCCAGGGTTTAGTCAGCCCCGGTGGGTGCAGAGCCTCTGATGTTCTCCAGGTATTAGCCCTGTCCGGTGGGTGCAGAGCCTCTGATGTTCTCCAGGTATTAGCCCTGTCCGGTGAGCCTGAGCTCAGCAGTGACGGAGGAGCACAGAGGTTTCCATCCCGTCGTTCTGCACGTTCACCGGTGATGATGCTGCTGCTGCGTCCTCCCCTCTCTCCCCTCAGCCCGATTACTCATCCTCAGGCTCGTGATGGGTGTGTGTGTGTGTGTGTGTGTGTGTGTGTGTGTGTGTGCCTGTGTGTGTGCCTGTGTGTGTGTGTGTGTGTGTGTGTGACGTCTGTGCCCCCCCCCCTCTGGCCTCTCTCCTCCTGATCGTGAGGTTTTTCCCGCATCAGAGGGGGAGGGGCTTATCTCTGACATCACTGAGTGTGTGTGTGTGTGTGTGTGTGTGTGTGTGTGTGTGTGTGTGTGTGTGTGTGGTGTGTGTGTGTGTGTGTCTGAGTCTGTGTGTGTGTGTGTGTGTGTGTGTGAGAGTGTGAACAAACAAGAACAGATATTAATTAAACATACACAACAAATGTTGAAATAAAAATAAATATTTATTTCTGTGTAAATGTTTTTAAATACTTTGTTTAAAAAAGTGTTTATTTTAAATTGAAATCACTTTTATTATAATTTGACGTGTGAGCAGATCACAAACCTTTACCTTATATCTGTTTAATCACATTTATTATTTATTGTTTATTTTCCGAATTAAACATTAAAACATATTAAAGCGGAAAAAACATGTTTTCCATTTTGAGAAGTTTGAAAATGTCCCAAAAACCCAAACTTCTTTAAATTGAGACATTTCTGAAGCGGGTTCTGCTGCTGCGGCTGTTTGGAGCCTGACGCGCCAGACTCCGCTCAGAAATCACGGGATTTAAAGTTTAAATGTTTAAATGTCACTGATTAATGTTTTATAACGACTTTGACTCATTTTAAGGATTATTTTAGAGTCTTAAGATAAATTCGGCAGATGAATAATCCCATAAAAAAGACGGTGTTTTAAATTATTCACATTTTGAGAGTCAGTAGTTTGTGTTCGCTCATAAAAGTCAAACCGGAAACAGTTGAATTTCATGTTGAATTTAAAGGTTTTTCGTGTTTTTGTTTGAACAGAATCACTGAACAAGACTTTAACATTTATAAAAAATATGTTTTTCATTTTGAGAAGTTTGAAAATTCACCGAAAAGTTAAAAAATTAAACGTTAAATTGTTTGAATTTGAATTTAAACGCGTTTCTGTTTAAATCTGTAAATATTATAAATATTAAATATGATTCTTGTTTTAAAGTTCATTTAAAAACATCATAAATATAAATACATAAATATATTTAATATCAAAAACCACGTTTTAGTCAAAATAACACTCACGCGCTGCAGCGACGCTCACGTGCTCACGGCGACACCTGGCGGTCAGTCTGCGCACGGCACTTCCGGTTTCCGGTTTAGAAAAAAACAACAGAACAATAATGATAATAATAACGATAACAACAAAATATAACGACAATAATAATATTAAATAAAAACAATAACAATATAAAAAGTTCGAAGACTTTACAAACGTTTCCTCATATTTTAAAAATAATTTACTCATTTGTTTTCTGTTAATTCTTTATTTTAAATCCTTAAATATGAAAGTTTTGACTTTTGTCACAAATTAAAACAAATACAAATAAAATATTTACATTTAAAACTGAAATCTTTGTTTGAAAAGTGACGTGCAACCGAAAATAAACGTGTTTATTAATATGAACGACGACAACAAACAAACAACAAACAAACAATCAAACAAACAAACAACAACAAACAGGAAATAAGGAACAAAACCAGCTTTTATTTTTCAAACAGATCAAACTTTGGCAAAAATGTTTGTAACAGTCGTAAAACTTTATTAAACTGACCCAGAATCAGCCGCTGTGATCAGAATAACAACAACAATAATAACAATAACAATAATAATAACAATAACAATAATAATGATAACATCAAATACTAAATTCCAAGTATATACAAATAAATCGAGCTTCATCAAAACCACAAAAGAATCCAGACTTTAATATTTAATGTTCTGGTGCAAACAGCATTTTGAAAAATCACTTTTTTATTTAAATTAAAAATCAATAAATTAGTTTTATGACTTTTTCTAAAATAATTCACGTTTTTGTTTCAGTAAAAATTAAATCAGTGAAGTTTAATGTCGTCGGTGTTTTTCCCCTCCAGTCTTTATGCTAAGCTAGGCTAACCTTCCTGTTCAGCCGTGACCTAACACCCTTTCAAAATAAGACTTCCTGTCCGAGCCTCGTGTTCTTGTGTTTGAATAGATCTGAGTTTTTAAAAACATCATAATTTCTCGATCGATTATGTATTTTTGATCGTTCACATGTTCGGACGTTGGTTTTGTTTTGTATGGACCCGTAAATCTTATTTTGAAAGGGTGTCACACCACTGAACAGACGGTAGGCTCCGTTCCCTCTGCAGGTCTTAACATCATCGATGACATCACGCCACAACGGTGTTTACCGAAGACAACATGGCGACGGCAGCGGGATTCTAGGACTTTATGGTTAAATGCTCCAAATGGTGAGAGGACGGAAAATCTGTGAACGGGGGAAAACAGGAAGGAGGAAGATGGAGGACTCAAAAACCTCCCTCTCTCCACAGCCCGCCTGCTTCACTGCTGTCCTCCATCTTTGTTTGATCCTGTCCTCCATCTTTGTTTTGATTCTGTCCTCCATCTTTGTTTGATCCTGTCCTCCATCTTTGTTTGATCCTGTCCTCCATCTTTGTTTTGACTCTGTCCTCCATCTTTGTTTTGATTCTGTCCTCCATCTTTGTTTGATTCTGTCCTCCATCTTTGTTTTGATTCCGTCCTCCATCTCTGTTTGATCCTGTCCTCCATCTTTGTTTGATTCTGTCCTCCATCTTTGTTTGATTCTGTCCTCCATCTTTGTTTGATTCTGTCCTCCATCTTTGTTTTGATCCTGTCCTCCATCTTTGTTTTGATTCCGTCCTCCATCTTTGTTTTGATTCCGTCCTCCATCTTTGTTTGATCCTGTCCTCCATCTTTGTTTTGATTCTGTCCTCCATCGTTGTTTTGATCCTGTCCTCCATCTTTGTTTGATCCTGTCCTCCATCGTTGTTTTGATCCTGTCCTCCATCTTTGTTTGATCCTGTCCTCCATCTTTGTTTGGATCCTGTCCTCCATCTTTGTTTTGATCCTGTCCTCCATCTTTGTTTGATCCTGTCCTCCATCTTTGTTTTGATCCTGTCCTCCATCTTTGTTTTGACTCTGTCCTCCATCTTTGTTTTGATTCCGTCCTCCATCTCTGTTTGATCCTGTCCTCCATCTTTGTTTGATTCTGTCCTCCACCTTTGTTTTGATCCTGTCCTCCATCTTTGTTTGATCCTGTCCTCCATCTTTGTTTTGATTCTGTCCTCCATCTTTGTTTGATTCTGTCCTCCATCTTTGTTTGATCCTGTCCTCCATCTTTGTTTTGATTCTGTCCTCTATCTTTGTTTTGATTCTGTCCTCCATCTTTGTTTTGATCCCGTCCTCCATCTTTGTTTGATCCTGTCCTCCATCTTTGTTTTGATCCTGTCCTCCATCTTTGTTTGATCCTGTCCTCCATCTTTGTTTGATCCTGTCCTCCATCTTTGTTTGATTCTGTCCTCCATCTTTGTTTGATCCTGTCCTCCATCTTTGTTTGATTCTGTCCTCCATCTTTGTTTGATTCTGTCCTCCATCTTTGTTTGATTCTGTCCTCCATCTTTGTTTGATTCTGTCCTCCATCTTTGTTTGATTCTGTCCTCCATCTTTGTTTTGATCCTGTCCTCCATCTTTGTTTGATTCTGTCCTCCATCTTTGTTTGATCCTGTCCTCCATCTTTGTTGGATCCTGTCCTCCATCTTTGTTTGATTCTGTCCTCCATCTTTGTTTGAGTCTGTCCTCCATCTTTGTTTTGATTCTGTCCTCCATCTTTGTTTTGATTCTGTCCTCCATCTTTGTTTGATTCTGTCCTCCATCTTTGTTTTGATTCTGTCCTCCATCTTTGTTTTGATTCTGTCCTCCATCTTTGTTTGATTCTGTCCTCCATCTTTGTTTTGATTCTGTCCTCCATCTTTGTTTTGATTCTGTCCTCCATCTTTGTTTTGATTCTGTCCTCCATCTTTGTTTGATCCTGTCCTCCATCTTTGTTTTGATCCTGTCCTCCATCTTTGTTTTGATCCTGTCCTCCATCTTTGTTTTGATTCTGTCCTCCATCTTTGTTTGATTCTGTCCTCCATCTTTGTTTTGATTCTGTCCTCCATCTTTGTTTTGATTCTGTCCTCCATCTTTGTTTTGATCCTGTCCTCCATCTTTGTTTGATTCTGTCCTCCATCTTTGTTTTGATCCTGTCCTCCATCTTTGTTTGATCCTGTCCTCCATCTTTGTTTTGATCCTGTCCTCCATCTTTGTTTGATCCTGTCCTCCATCTTTGTTTTGATCCTGTGGTGAAAAGTAAACATGCAGCGCTCACAGACGTCACTTCGCTGCTCAGGTCACAGAAACGTCACACGACGGGTTCAGAGCGCGAATACAAAGTTTTATATAAAGCGATTATCACCAAACACACAAACCTGAACCTGAGCTCAACGGTAAAAACAAACGGCCCATAAGAAAAGTGGTGCATGTGTCCGTGAGAGTGCAGTGTTTGTGGGTGAGGGCAACAGATATGTACAAAATATCCGTGTTCATGCTACGACCCGAAGATTCACACCAGAACCAACGACAGAGAGGAAAGTTTCAAAGTGTTCGTGTCACCGAGGAGCTGCTACAGCGAAGGCATGGTGGCGACCCGGAGTCGGCCCGGGTCAGCCTCCGGTCCTTCCTCCTGTGGTCAAACCGGGGTTCAAAGGGTCAGAAGAGCCCCTACGGACCTCCAGACCCCCAAACACGACCTCCAGACATCACAGGACCGGCGACCGTGAGCTCTAACTGGGCTGTGGAGTCTCTGAGGTCTTTAGGACGGATCTGAAGTCCAAGCCGTCGACTGCCTCATGAGTTTGTTCTCACTTGTTTGGAACCATGTTGGGTCCTCGTCCTCGGACGCTACAGCTGGAAGAACCAAAGCCCAACCTGTTCTCCCTGGAAACCCACCAGCACCTCTACACGGGTTCGGTTCCTGCCTCGGGTCGAAGGATGTGCGTGGCTCAGATAGTCCACGCATGAGAGTCTGTTTCTCTGGGAAGCACTTTGTGACGACGTCTCCCTGACCTCCGTCAGACGAACCAGGTTCAGGTTCAGGCAGCAGGTTTCTGGCGTCGTCGCTAACGTCAAAGTTAGCTCTACGTGTTGCAGCAATAAACGGGACATGAAGCAGCAGTGCTGACGGGGAAGACGCCCAACGATGAGCTGCAGCCCAACGAGGGACCAGTGTTGTTCTGAGGCGTTTCAAAGAGGAGGTGCCAGGTTTATGACGGTTCTCTAAAGTCTGAAAGAGCAGAGACGACTTCTCCAGGACATCGTACATGCACTTCTTAAGAACGTGCATGTACGATACGTTTGCAGAAAGGAAGAACCACAAACTCTCAGGCCCTGTTTACACGACAACGATGGCGAGGGACGGCGTTTTTGGGGCTTAAAACCTCCAAAAGGAAAACAACAAGGGGTAAAGACAGCTCTGGGTGCTGTTGTGTGGCAGTGCTTCACAACTCCACCTACACACCTGACGTGCACACGACATCCACTTTACACACTCGAGTGTCACCGTGTGCAGAGTTCCCCCAAACACGCTCGTCTAGTAAAAAGAGAGAGAACGCCACTTTAGAGTTTCCTTTCTCCATCGTCCTCGTCTGAACAGGACCTGAGAGTTCTGGCCGATACGAAGACGTGATAAATAATCATCTTAATATATTTTACATGAAGCAGGAACCCACAGTGGGCGACGGCCTTCAGACGGATGAACTCATGCAAAGTTCGGCTGGAGCCGAACAAGGAACCCGGGTCGTTCCAGGTTCAGAGAAACACGTTTCCTGTCTTGTTTTCACGGTGTAGTGATCACGTCCGTGGTTCTGACTGCTCTCTAAAATCTGGAGGACGACTTTCCCGGGTCGTAAAAGTCAAGAACATGCTCGCACCCCTTGGGACCAGCATGCATCACTCTGAGGTGTCTAGGGCGGATCTGCTGCTCTGAAAGACTTGAGGATGAAGACGTGGTCCTGGTCCTGGATCAGTGGCAGAGCGTCGCTGGGAACAGGCCGGTCGTCTCATGTGGTACCTGAGTCCGGTGCTCTTCCATCCGCTGCCTCGGCACACTCAGGGAAATCTCTCAGGGACATTGGGGATCTGGTTCCTACGGGTCCAACGGCGCTTAAACACAACACAGGCGTGGTCAGGGTAAAAAATGGCACATGAAGCTCGTCTTTGTCCCGGACCTCACCCCCCGCTGTTCAGACGTCGGACCTTGGGGTTTGGGACGCGAGCGGGACTAAAAGTCGTAATCCCATCCGGAGTTGTCGTCCGGAGGCGGCTCGTCTGTGTCTTCAGGGAAACTGTCGAAGTTACCGGTGTCGGTCGGAGAGGAGACCTGCACAGAAGAGCACAGAGTGAGCGGCACGACCGGCCTCCGTCTGCACTAAACACCCGTGCTGTGACGTAAAGCTCGTCGGCCGCTGATCGGTCGATCGAGCAAACGGAGAAAAGAAAATGCTTTACTTGAACTCACATCAGGGGTGATGGGCGGAGTCAGGGTCCCTTTCCTCAGACCCTCCCAGTTAAAACCTTCAAACCACCTGAACACAGAGACACACGTCAGTCTGAGAGACAGCTGCGACGGCCAAACAGGACTCAGCTTCCTGTCCCAGCCACTCACTTGTGCTTCTGGATGTCTTTCACGCCGTTCTTCAGGTTCCCGAGTCTCTCCGAGGGGGCGTCTCTGTGGACACACAGTCACCGTTCACACACTTGTATCAACGACCTCCCTCTCATTGTCCTGAATGCTCTGTTCACTTTTATGCAGACGACACTTTTATTTATGTTTCTAAATTTTCCAAGTCACAAATTCAACAATCACATTTTTTAAATCTTTGTTATCAACGAACAAAAGACTCTTCTACTTATTGTTTTACTCTGGACTCGATGGTAAAGAACAGATCCTGTTATTAATAAAGTGAATGTTGTTTGGTGTTGGAATAAATGTGCATAAAGTAATCTCATATTTACTCAAATTGCCTTTGCATTTTAACTAACATTACTTGGGGTGTGTGTAAAGCCAAGTTGTGCAGAGGTGCTTTGCAGGTCAAGGAAATCAGATAAGCCTGATTGTTAATGTGTCACCAAAAGGGGACCACAGACCCTGCTCAACTGATCAAGGACAGGATATGTCTTGAGTTGCAGCTATGTGACCCTCACCTTAAGAATGGTAATTCATTGTAAACATTGTAACCACCAAAAGCCAATAAAATGAAGGGGTCCGGCAGAGATTACCTCAGAGCGGTAGGAGACTGTAGCTGAACACATCTCTGTCCGTTCTCCTTGCAAGTAAAATAACTCTTGTCTTTCTCTCTTTTGTTAAGTTTTGGGTGTTTTAGGTTTAAACCTGACATTTGGTTTATTGCTTTAAAAACTGCTGACTGTGCAAACACATGTGTTTACGTGTTTATCAAACTCCAGCTGTTCATATTCTTTAGACTCGTCTCTGTAGATTCATTTTCTCCTTCTCTGCTGTTGAACAGACTCTGACGGCTTCATGTTTAAATACGTTCATTTAGATTTTACCTGTTTTCTCTGTTTGTTCCCTGAACGCCTCTTTTTAAAGTCAAACGCTCAAAAACTATCAGGTAAAAACTCCCGTAGACGTCTGTTTGCTTCCATCATTTATATTTGTATCTGCGTCTGTGTTATTGTGTTGTGTTTGTGTAATCCTGCGTCTGTGTTATTGTGTTGTGTTTGTGTAATCCTGCGTCTGTGTTATTGTGTTGTTTTTGTGTAATCCTGCGTCTGTGTTATTGTGTTGTGTTTGTGTAACCCTGCGTCTGTGTTATTGTGTTGTGTTTGTGTAATCTTGCGTCTGTGTTATTGTGTTGTGTTTGTGTAATCCTGCGTCTGTGTTATTGTGTTGTGTTTGTGTAACCCTGCGTCTGTGTTATTGTGTTGTGTTTGTGTAATCCTGCGTCTGTGTTATTGTGTTGTGTTTGTGTAATCTTGCGTCTGTGTTATTGTGTTGTGTTTGTGTAACCCTGCGTCTGTGTTATTGTGTTGTGTTTGTGTAATCCTGCGTCTGTGTTATTGTGTTGTGTTTGTGTAATCTTGCGTCTGTGTTATTGTGTTGTTTTTGTGTAATCCTGCGTCTGTGTTATTGTGTTGTGTTTGTGTAACCCTGCGTCTGTGTTATTGTGTTGTGTTTGTGTAATCTTGCGTCTGTGTTATTGTGTTGTGTTTGTGTAATCCTGCGTCTGTGTTATTGTGTTGTGTTTGTGTAACCCTGCGTCTGTGTTATTGTGTTGTGTTTGTGTAATCCTGCGTCTGTGTTATTGTGTTGTGTTTGTGTAATCTTGCGTCTGTGTTATTGTGTTGTGTTTGTGTAACCCTGCGTCTGTGTTATTGTGTTGTGTTTGTGTAATCCTGCGTCTGTGTTATTGTGTTGTGTTTGTGTAATCTTGCGTCTGTGTTATTGTGTTGTGTTTGTGTAACCCTGCGTCTGTGTTATTGTGTTGTTTTTGTGTAATCCTGCGTCTGTGTTATTGTGTTGTGTTTGTGTAATCCTGCGTCTGTGTTATTGTGTTATGTTTGTGTAATCCTGCGTCTGTGTTATTGTGTTGTGTTTGTGTAATCCTGCGTCTGTGTTATTGTGTTGTGTTTGTGTAATCCTGCGTCTGTGTTATTGTGTTGTGTTTGTGTAATCCTGCGTCTGTGTTATTGTGTTGTGTTTGTGTAATCCTGCGTCTGTGTTATTGTGTTGTGTTTGTGTAACCCTGCGTCTGTGTTATTGTGTTATGTTTGTGTAATCCTGCGTCTGTGTTATTGTGTTGTGTTTGTGTAATCCTGCGTCTGTGTTATTGTGTTGTGTTTGTGTAATCCTGCGTCTGTGTTATTGTGTTGTGTTTGTGTAATCCTGCGTCTGTGTTATTGTGTTGTGTTTGTGTAACCCTGCGTCTGTGTTATCGTGTTGTGTTTGTGTAATCCTGCGTCTGTGTTATTGTGTTGTGTTTGTGTAATCCTGCGTCTGTGTTATTGTGTTGTTTTTGTGTAACCCTGCGTCTGTGTTATTGTGTTGTGTTTGTGTAACCCTGCGTCTGTGTTATTGTGTTGTGTTTGTGTAATCCTGCGTCTGTGTTATTGTGTTGTGTTTGTGTAATCTTGCGTCTGTGTTATTGTGTTGTGTTTGTGTAACCCTGCGTCTGTGTTATTGTGTTGTGTTTGTGTAATCCTGCGTCTGTGTTATTGTGTTGTGTTTGTGTAATCCTGCGTCTGTGTTATTGTGTTGTGTTTGTGTAATCCTGCGTCTGTGTTATTGTGTTGTGTTTGTGTAATCCTGCGTCTGTGTTATTGTTGTGTTTGTGTAACCCTGCGTCTGTGTTATTGTGTTGTTTTTGTGTAATCCTGCGTCTGTGTTATTGTGTTGTGTTTGTGTAATCCTGCGTCTGTGTTATTGTGTTGTGTTTGTGTAATCCTGCGTCTGTGTTATTGTGTTGTGTTTGTGTAATCCTGCGTCTGTGTTATTGTGTTGTGTTTGTGTAATCCTGCGTCTGTGTTATTGTGTTGTGTTTGTGTAATCCTGCGTCTGTGTTATTGTGTTGTTTTTGTGTAATCCTGCGTCTGTGTTATTGTGTTGTGTTTGTGTAATCCTGCGTCTGTGTTATTGTGTTGTGTTTGTGTAATCCTGCGTCTGTGTTATTGTGTTGTTTTTGTGTAATCCTGCGTCTGTGTTATTGTGTTGTGTTTGTGTAATCCTGCGTCTGTGTTATTGTGTTGTTTTTGTGTAATCCTGCGTCTGTGTTATTGTGTTGTGTTTGTGTAACCCTGCGTCTGTGTTATTGTGTTGTGTTTGTGTAATCTTGCGTCTGTGTTATTGTGTTGTGTTTGTGTAATCCTGCGTCTGTGTTATTGTGTTGTGTTTGTGTAACCCTGCGTCTGTGTTATTGTGTTGTGTTTGTGTAATCCTGCGTCTGTGTTATTGTGTTGTGTTTGTGTAATCTTGCGTCTGTGTTATTGTGTTGTGTTTGTGTAACCCTGCGTCTGTGTTATTGTGTTGTGTTTGTGTAATCCTGCGTCTGTGTTATTGTGTTGTGTTTGTGTAATCTTGCGTCTGTGTTATTGTGTTGTTTTTGTGTAATCCTGCGTCTGTGTTATTGTGTTGTGTTTGTGTAACCCTGCGTCTGTGTTATTGTGTTGTGTTTGTGTAATCTTGCGTCTGTGTTATTGTGTTGTGTTTGTGTAATCCTGCGTCTGTGTTATTGTGTTGTGTTTGTGTAACCCTGCGTCTGTGTTATTGTGTTGTGTTTGTGTAATCCTGCGTCTGTGTTATTGTGTTGTGTTTGTGTAATCTTGCGTCTGTGTTATTGTGTTGTGTTTGTGTAACCCTGCGTCTGTGTTATTGTGTTGTGTTTGTGTAATCCTGCGTCTGTGTTATTGTGTTGTGTTTGTGTAATCTTGCGTCTGTGTTATTGTGTTGTGTTTGTGTAACCCTGCGTCTGTGTTATTGTGTTGTTTTTGTGTAATCCTGCGTCTGTGTTATTGTGTTGTGTTTGTGTAATCCTGCGTCTGTGTTATTGTGTTATGTTTGTGTAATCCTGCGTCTGTGTTATTGTGTTGTGTTTGTGTAATCCTGCGTCTGTGTTATTGTGTTGTGTGTTTGTGTAATCCTGCGTCTGTGTTATTGTGTTGTGTTTGTGTAATCCTGCGTCTGTGTTATTGTGTTGTGTTTGTGTAATCCTGCGTCTGTGTTATTGTGTTGTGTTTGTGTAATCCTGCGTCTGTGTTATTGTGTTGTGTTTGTGTAACCCTGCGTCTGTGTTATCGTGTTGTGTTTGTGTAATCCTGCGTCTGTGTTATTGTGTTGTGTTTGTGTAATCCTGCGTCTGTGTTATTGTGTTGTTTTTGTGTAACCCTGCGTCTGTGTTATTGTGTTGTGTTTGTGTAACCCTGCGTCTGTGTTATTGTGTTGTGTTTGTGTAATCCTGCGTCTGTGTTATTGTGTTGTGTTTGTGTAATCTTGCGTCTGTGTTATTGTGTTGTGTTTGTGTAACCCTGCGTCTGTGTTATTGTGTTGTGTTTGTGTAATCCTGCGTCTGTGTTATTGTGTTGTGTTTGTGTAATCCTGCGTCTGTGTTATTGTGTTGTGTTTGTGTAATCCTGCGTCTGTGTTATTGTGTTGTGTTTGTGTAATCCTGCGTCTGTGTTATTGTTGTGTTTGTGTAACCCTGCGTCTGTGTTATTGTGTTGTTTTTGTGTAATCCTGCGTCTGTGTTATTGTGTTGTGTTTGTGTAATCCTGCGTCTGTGTTATTGTGTTGTGTTTGTGTAATCCTGCGTCTGTGTTATTGTGTTGTGTTTGTGTAATCCTGCGTCTGTGTTATTGTGTTGTGTTTGTGTAATCCTGCGTCTGTGTTATTGTGTTGTGTTTGTGTAATCCTGCGTCTGTGTTATTGTGTTGTTTTTGTGTAATCCTGCGTCTGTGTTATTGTGTTGTGTTTGTGTAATCCTGCGTCTGTGTTATTGTGTTGTGTTTGTGTAATCCTGCGTCTGTGTTATTGTGTTGTTTTTGTGTAATCCTGCGTCTGTGTTATTGTGTTGTGTTTGTGTAATCCTGCGTCTGTGTTATTGTGTTGTGTTTGTGTAATCCTGCGTCTGTGTTATTGTGTTGTGTTTGTGTAATCCTGCGTCTGTGTTATTGTGTTGTGTTTGTGTAATCCTGCGTCTGTGTTATTGTGTTGTGTTTGTGTAACCCTGCGTCTGTGTTATTGTGTTGTGTTTGTGTAACCCTGCGTCTGTGTTATTGTGTTGTGTTTGTGTAATCCTGCGTCTGTGTTATTGTGTTGTGTTTGTGTAATCTTGCGTCTGTGTTATTGTGTTGTGTTTGTGTAACCCTGCGTCTGTGTTATTGTGTTGTGTTTGTGTAATCCTGCGTCTGTGTTATTGTGTTGTGTTTGTGTAATCCTGCGTCTGTGTTATTGTGTTGTGTTTGTGTAATCCTGCGTCTGTGTTATTGTGTTGTGTTTGTGTAATCCTGCGTCTGTGTTATTGTGTTGTTTATGTGTAATCCTGCGTCTGTGTTATTGTGTTGTTTTTGTGTAATCCTGCGTCTGTGTTATTGTGTTGTGTTTGTGTAATCCTGCGTCTGTGTTATTGTGTTGTGTTTGTGTAATCTTGCGTCTGTGTTATTGTGTTGTGTTTGTGTAACCCTGCGTCTGTGTTATTGTGTTGTTTATGTGTAACCCTGCGTCTGTGTTATTGTGTTGTGTTTGTGTAATCTTGCGTCTGTGTTATTGTGTTGTGTTTGTGTAATCCTGCGTCTGTGTTATTGTGTTGTGTTTGTGTAATCCTGCGTCTGTGTTATTGTGTTGTGTTTGTGTAACCCTGCGTCTGTGTTATTGTGTTGTGTTTGTGTAATCCTGCGTCTGTGTTATTGTGTTGTGTTTGTGTAATCCTGCGTCTGTGTTATTGTGTTGTGTTTGTGTAATCCTGCGTCTGTGTTATTGTGTTGTGTTTGTGTAATCCTGCGTCTGTGTTATTGTGTTGTTTGTGTAATCCTGCGTCTGTATTATTGTGTTGTGTTTGTGTAACCCTGCGTCTGTGTTATTGTGTTGTGTTTGTGTAATCCTGCGTCTGTGTTATTGTGTTGTGTTTGTGTAATCTTGCGTCTGTGTTATTGTGTTGTGTTTGTGTAATCCTGCGTCTGTGTTATTGTGTTGTTTTTGTGTAATCCTGCGTCTGTGTTATTGTGTTGTGTTTGTGTAACCCTGCGTCTGTGTTATTGTGTTGTGTTTGTGTAATCCTGCGTCTGTGTTATTGTGTTGTTTTTGTGTAATCCTGCGTCTGTGTTATTGTGTTGTGTTTGTGTAACCCTGCGTCTGTGTTATTGTGTTGTGTTTGTGTAATCCTGCGTCTGTGTTATTGTGTTGTGTTTGTGTAACCCTGCGTCTGTGTTATTGTGTTGTTTTTGTGTAATCCTGCGTCTGTGTTATTGTGTTGTTTTTGTGTAACCCTGCGTCTGTGTTATTGTGTTGTTTTTGTGTAATCCTGCGTCTGTGTTATTGTGTTGTTTTTGTGTAATCCTGCGTCTGTGTTATTGTGTTGTGTTTGTGTAATCCTGCGTCTGTGTTATTGTGTTGTGTTTGTGTAATCCTGCGTCTGTGTTATTGTGTTGTGTTTGTGTAATCTTGCGTCTGTGTTATTGTGTTGTTTTTGTGTAATCCTGCGTCTGTGTTATTGTGTTGTGTTTGTGTAATCTTGCGTCTGTGTTATTGTGTTGTGTTTGTGTAACCCTGCGTCTGTGTTATTGTGTTGTGTTTGTGTAATCTTGCGTCTGTGTTATTGTGTTGTTTTTGTGTAATCTTGCGTCTGTGTTATTGTGTTGTGTTTGTGTAATCCTGCGTCTGTGTTATTGTGTTGTGTTTGTGTAATCTTGCGTCTGTGTTATTGTGTTGTGTTTGTGTAATCTTGCGTCTGTGTTATTGTGTTGTGTTTGTGTAATCCTGCGTCTGTGTTATTGTGTTGTGTTTGTGTAATCCTGCGTCTGTGTTATTGTGTTGTGTTTGTGTAATCCTGCGTCTGTGTTATTGTGTTGTGTTTGTGTAATCCTGCGTCTGTGTTATTGTGTTGTGTTTGTGTAATCCTGCGTCTGTGTTATTGTGTTGTGTTTGTGTAACCCTGCGTCTGTGTTATTGTGTTGTGTTTGTGTAATCCTGCGTCTGTGTTATTGTGTTGTTTTTGTGTAATCCTGCGTCTGTGTTATTGTGTTGTGTTTGTGTAATCCTGCGTCTGTGTTATTGTGTTGTGTTTGTGTAACCCTGCGTCTGTGTTATTGTGTTATGTTTGTGTAATCCTGCGTCTGTGTTATTGTGTTGTGTTTGTGTAACCCTGCGTCTGTGTTATTGTGTTATGTTTGTGTAATCCTGCGTCTGTGTTATTGTGTTGTGTTTGTGTAACCCTGCGTCTGTGTTATTGTGTTGTGTTTGTGTAATCCTGCGTCTGTGTTATTGTGTTGTGTTTGTGTAATCTTGCGTCTGTGTTATTGTGTTGTGTTTGTGTAATCCTGCGTCTGTGTTATTGTGTTGTGTTTGTGTAATCCTGCGTCTGTGTTATTGTGTTGTGTTTGTGTAATCTTGCGTCTGTGTTATTGTGTTGTGTTTGTGTAATCCTGCGTCTGTGTTATTGTGTTGTGTTTGTGTAACCCTGCGTCTGTGTTATTGTGTTGTGTTTGTGTAATCCTGCGTCTGTGTTATTGTGTTGTGTTTGTGTAACCCTGCGTCTGTGTTATTGTGTTGTGTTTGTGTAATCCTGCGTCTGTGTTATTGTGTTGTGTTTGTGTAACCCTGCGTCTGTGTTATTGTGTTGTGTTTGTGTAATCCTGCGTCTGTGTTATTGTGTTGTGTTTGTGTAATCCTGCGTCTGTGTTATTGTGTTGTGTTTGTGTAATCCTGCGTCTGTGTTATTGTGTTGTGTTTGTGTAATCCTGCGTCTGTGTTATTGTGTTGTGTTTGTGTAATCCTGCGTCTGTGTTATTGTGTTGTTTTTGTGTAATCCTGCGTCTGTGTTATTGTGTTGTGTTTGTGTAATCCTGCGTCTGTGTTATTGTGTTGTGTTTGTGTAATCCTGCGTCTGTGTTATTGTGTTGTTTTTGTGTAATCCTGCGTCTGTGTTATTGTGTTGTGTTTGTGTAATCCTGCGTCTGTGTTATTGTGTTGTGTTTGTGTAATCCTGCGTCTGTGTTATTGTGTTGTGTTTGTGTAATCCTGCGTCTGTGTTATTGTGTTGTGTTTGTGTAATCTTGCGTCTGTGTTATTGTGTTGTGTTTGTGTAATCCTGCGTCTGTGTTATTGTGTTATGTTTGTGTAATCCTGCGTCTGTGTTATTGTGTTGTGTTTGTGTAATCCTGCGTCTGTGTTATTGTGTTGTGTTTGTGTAATCCTGCGTCTGTGTTATTGTGTTGTGTTTGTGTAATCCTGCGTCTGTGTTATTGTGTTGTGTTTGTGTAATCCTGCGTCTGTGTTATTGTGTTGTGTTTGTGTAACCCTGCGTCTGTGTTATTGTGTTGTGTTTGACGGTTTGTCGTCGTCGTGTCTTTTCCTGCTCCGTCTGTTTTGATCCCGTTCCCTGTCGCTGCTGCGCGGCGACGCCTCCCACCTGCAGAGCTTCCTGATGAGGTTGGCGGCATTCTTGGTGATCTTCTTGGGGAACTCGATCATGTCGATGCCTCTCAGGATGACGTTGTAGGTTTTCATCGGGTCTGGACCTGAGAACGGGGGACTGGAGACACACGGAGACACACAGAGACACACAGAGACACAAGGAGACACACAGAGACACAAGGAGACACACAGAGACACACAGAGACACACGGAGACACACGGAGACACACAGAGACACACGGAGACACACAGAGACACACAGAGACGCACAGAGACACACGGAGACACACAGAGACACACAGAGACACACGGAGACACAAGGAGACACACGGAGACACACAGAGACACACAGAGACACACGGAGACACAAGGAGACACACAGAGACACACGGAGACACACGGAGACACACGGAGACACACAGAGACACACAGAGACAGCGTGAGACACTGTGAGACACCAACAGACGACTCTGCAGACGTCCGCTGAGCTCGGCTGTCGCTGCGGCGCTCGCCTCACCTGCCGGTCAGCAGCTCGTACATCAGGATGCCCAGAGACCAGTAGTCCGCGGAGACGTCGTGACCCTTGTTGAGGATGATCTCCGGGGCGACGTACTCCGGCGTCCCGCAGAACGTCCACGTCTTCTTACAGAAGCCGATCTTCTTGGCGAAACCAAAGTCCACCTGGAGAAAGAGTCAACGGTTCAACACGTCCTCTAGATTCATGTTAGCAGGCGTTTACGCTACAGAACCTTTGATTGGACGCACTTAAGGCGGCGCTGAAAGACCCGACACCGTCACATCTGCTGCAGATGTTTTACCTGCTGCTGCCATTTTAACTTTGTTTTCATTGTTCGACACAAAGACGACCAATCAAAAGACGACGTTTACGACTCTACAGACAAACAAACAGACAGGCAGGTAAACAGGGACTGACCAGTTTGGCGTAGCCCCGGCCGTCCAGGAGGAGGTTTTCGGGCTTCAGGTCTCTGTAGATGATGCCTTTGGCGTGCAGGTAGGCGAAGGCCTCGACCACGCAGGCCGTGTAGAACCTCGTGGTCGAGTCTTCAAAGGAACCTCTGAAACACGCAGAGGGTCAATAACAGCCTCATTCAGACTGATGCTAACGCTAACGTCACCT
>NC_139843.1:675365-680365 GCF_963691815.1 Echiichthys vipera
TGTGTGTGTGTGTGTGTGTGTGTGTGTGTGTCTCTGTGTGTGTGTGTGTGTGTGTGTGTGTCTCTGTGTGTGTGTGTGTGTGTGTGTCTCTGTGTGTGTGTGTGTGTCTGTGTGTGTGTGTGTGTGTGTGTGTGTCATAAACACTCTAATAATAGCTTGGAGCAGATTTACGCTGCAGAGTTTAAATCCTTCGACCTTCAGCTGCTGAAGTTTCCTCGAGCAAAACAAACAAACATGAGACGCAGCTTTAAACTTTAAACTTTAAACTTTAAACTTTAAACTTTAATCTTTAAACTTTAAACTTTAAACTTTAAACTTTAAACTTTAAACACGTCTCGTTATTTAAACTGTGTTTAGAGTCGAGCAGCTTTTCTGGTTTTGAGATTCTTTAAAAGAGTTTACGTTAAACAATGTTCAGTTGGAGCCAGTTGAGGTGGTTCAGGATCATCTGGTCTGGATGAACCCTGGGCGCCTCCCTAGGGAGGTGTTCCAGGCACGTCCAGCTGGGAGGAGGCCTCGGGGAAGACCCAGGACCAGGTGGAGAGATTAGATCTCCACACTGGCCTGGGAACGCCTCAGGATCCCCCAGTTAGAGCTGGTTAATGTGGCCCGGGAAAGGGAAGTTTGGGGTCCCTGCTGGAGCTGCTGCCCCTGAGACCTGATCCAGGATCAGAGGCTGGAGCTGCTGCCTCTGAGACCTGATCCAGGATCAGAGGCTGGAGCTGCTGCCCCTGAGACCTGATCCAGGACCAGAGGCTGGAGCTGCTGCCCCTGAGACCTGATCCAGGATCAGAGGCTGGAGCTGCTGCCTCTGAGACCTGATCCAGGATCAGAGGCTGGAGCTGCTGCCCCTGAGACCTGATCCAGGATCAGAGGCTGGAGCTGCTGCCCCTGAGACCTGATCCAGGACCAGAGGCTGGAGCTGCTGCCCCTGAGACCTGATCCAGGACCAGAGGCTGGAGCTGCTGCCCCTGAGACCTGATCCAGGACCAGAGGCTGGAGCTGCTGCCCCTGAGACCTGATCCAGGACCAGGGACGTTGGACCCACCTGGCGTCGGCGTCGGCGTCCTCGTGTCCTTTGGTGGAAACGTCGTCCAGTCGACCAATCAGGAGCCGGAACGAGCTGAGGAGGAAACAGACGACGGCCAATCAGCACGCAGCTCACGAGAGAGAAGGTTATTTTATTAAAATCATTAAAAACACAGATTTAGTTTTGCATCATTAATATTTAATAAACCTCTAAAGTTACTTTAATGCTTCATTTCACGAGTTTAATCATAAAAACATAAAATTAAAATTAAAGAAACTCTAATTTACACAAACTTCTGCAGTTTGTTTAAAATTAATAATATAAATTAGTAATTTTCATAATTCACAACCAAACTTTTATGTTTTTCATGTTAAAAGTTTATTTATAATAATTTATTTATAATTTAAACAAAACATTAAATATAAAATAAAAAAAGGATAAAAAACATTTATTTCCACATTAATAAACTGTAAACAGATGTTTTATAATAAATAATAAAATAATATAAAGACAGAAAAATGTAAAATAAGAAGTGAAACATTTTTAATGTGAGAAAATAAAAATAAAAGAAAATAAGAAAATATTAAATAATAATTAAACGATTATTCTGTGATTTAATTTCTGTTCAGATTTATTTTAAAAATGTTTTTGATAAAAAATGTATTTTATTATTGTCATTGATTTATTTATTCTTTTTCTGACCATCAAAATAATTATTTATATTTTCACTTTTATTTATTAATATTTTTAAGTGTTTCTTTTTCTTTTATCTCCACAGTTATTTATTTATTAATATTTATTTATTAATATTTATTTATTCATATTTATTTATTAATATTTATTTATTAATATTTATTTATTCATATTTATTTATTAATATTTATTTATTCATATTTATTTATTAATATTTATTTATTAATGTTTATTTTTAAGTATTTTTTATCCACAGTTCTTTTCTCTTGTAGTTGCTGCTGTTGAACAGCAGAGGGCAGCAGATTTATATCAACAGCAGCTCGTTTATTATTTTATATTATATTATTTTATTTTATAATATTTCATTTTATATTATTATAATTATTATTATTGTGTTCATCACTTTAAAGACTTTATATTTAATAATCTTTAATAAAACATCATCATGTGTGTGTGTGTGTGTGTGTGTGTGTGTGTGTGTGTGTGTGTGTGTGTGTGTGTCTTACTCTCGGTCGATAACCAGGCAGGTGACGGCCTCGACGGCGATGACGTTTGCTGTTCTCACGTCTTCACTGTGGAGAAAACACACACACACACACACAAGCACACACACACACACACACGCGCACACACACACACACACACACACACACACACACACACACACACAGACACACACACACACACACACACACACACACACACACACACACACACACACACAGACACACAAACACACACACACACGTTAATGGTTCAGGTTCTGGTCTGGACCCGTCCCCTCATGGTGGTTCAGGTCTGAGTCCCTGTGAACCTGAGGGCTGTGGTCTGGACCCGTCCCCTCATGGTGGTTCAGGTCTGAGTCCCTGTGACCCTGAGGGCTGTGGTCTGGACCCGTCCCCTCATGGTGGTTCAGGTCTGAGTCCCTGTGACCCTGAGGGCTGTGGTCTGGACCCGTCCCCTCATGGTGGTTCAGGTCTGAGTCCCTGTGACCCTGAGGGCTGTGGTCTGGACCCGTCCCCTCATGGTGGTTCAGGTCTGAGTCCCTGTGACCCTGAGGGCTGTGGTCTGGACCCGTCCCCTCATGGTGGTTCAGGTCTGAGTCCCTGTGACCCTGAGGGCTGTGGTCTGGACCCGTCCCCTCATGGTGGTTCAGGTCTGAGTCCCTGTGACCCTGAGGGCTGTGGTCTGGACCCGTCCCCTCATGGTGGTTCAGGTCTGAGTCCCTGTGACCCTGAGGGCTGTGGTCTGGACCCGTCCCCTCATGGTGGTTCAGGTCTGAGTCCCTGTGACCCTGAGGGCTGTGGTCTGGACCCGTCCCCTCATGGTGGTTCAGGTCTGAGTCCCTGTGACCCTGAGGGCTGTGGTCTGGACCCGTCCCCTCATGGTGGTTCAGGTCTGAGTCCCTGTGACCCTGAGGGCTGTGGTCTGGACCCTGGTGCTCCTGGTCTCCCATGGCAGAGTGGTCTCAGGCGAGGGGCCGGACTAAGAACGCCTCACAAAGACTCTACGGACAAACCAGGAAGAGGAGGAGAGACCCTGCCCGGAGGAAGCCCGGGCCCCCGTCTGGATATGGTTCAGGTTTAGAGGTTAATGGTTCAGGTTTAGAGGTTAGTGGTTCAGGTTTAGAGGGTGATGGTTCAGGTTTAGAGGGTGATGGTTCAGGTTTAGAGGGTGATGGTTCAGGTTTAGAGGTTGATGGTTCAGGTTTAGAGGTAGAGGGTGATGGTTCAGGTTTAGAGGGTGATGGTTCAGGTTTAGAGGGTGATGGTTCAGGTTTAGAGGTTGATGGTTCAGGTTTAGAGGTTGATGGTTCAGGTTTAGAGGTTGATGGTTCAGGTTTAGAGGTTGATGGTTCAGGTTTAGAGGTTAATGGTTCAGGTTTAGAGGTTGATGGTTCAGGTTTAGAGGTTAGTGGTTCAGGTTAGAGGTTGATGGTTCAGGTTTAGAGGGTGATGGTTCAGGTTTAGAGGTTAATGGTTCAGGTTTAGAGGTTAATGGTTCAGGTTAGAGGTTGATGGTTCAGGTTTAGAGGGTGATGGTTCAGGTTTAGAGGTTAATGGATCAGGTTTAGAGGTTGATGGTTCAGGTTTAGAGGGTGATGGTTCAGGTTTAGAGGGTGATGGTTCAGGTTTAGAGGGTGATGGTTCAGGTTTAGAGGTTAGTGGTTCAGGTTTAGAGGTTGATGGTTCAGGTTTAGAGGTTGATGGTTCAGGTTTAGAGGTTAGTGGTTCAGGTTAGAGGTTGATGGTTCAGGTTTAGAGGGTGATGGTTCAGGTTTAGAGGGTGATGGTTCAGGTTTAGAGGTTAGTGGTTCAGGTTTAGAGGATGATGGTTCAGGTTTAGAGGTTGATGGTTCAGGTTTAGAGGTTGATGGTTCAGGTTTAGAGGTTGATGGTTCAGGTTTAGAGGTTAATGGTTCAGGTTTAGAGGTTGATGGTTCAGGTTTAGAGGTTAATGGTTCAGGTTTAGAGGTTGATGGTTCAGGTTTAGAGGTTAGTGGTTCAGGTTAGAGGTTGATGGTTCAGGTTTAGAGGGTGATGGTTCAGGTTTAGAGGTTAATGGTTCAGGTTTAGAGGTTAATGGTTCAGGTTAGAGGTTGATGGTTCAGGTTTAGAGGGTGATGGTTCAGGTTTAGAGGTTAATGGATCAGGTTTAGAGGTTGATGGTTCAGGTTTAGAGGGTGATTGTTCAGGTTTAGAGGTTGATGGTTCAGGTTTAGAGGTTGATGGTTCAGGTTTAGAGGGTGATGGTTCAGGTTTAGAGGGTGATGGTTCAGGTTTAGAGGTTAGTGGTTCAGGTTTAGAGGTTAATGGTTCAGGTTTAGAGGTTGATGGTTCAGGTTTAGAGGTTGATGGTTCAGGTTTAGAGGGTGATGGTTCAGGTTTAGAGGTTGATGGTTCAGGTTTAGAGGTTAATGGTTCAGGTTTAGAGGTTGATGGTTCAGGTTTAGAGGTTAATGGTTCAGGTTTAGAGGTTGATGGTTCAGGTTTAGAGGGTGATGGTTCAGGTTTAGAGGTTAATGGTTCAGGTTTAGAGGTTAATGGTTCAGGTTAGAGGTTGATGGTTCAGGTTTAGAGGGTGATGGTTCAGGTTTAGAGGTTAGTGGTTCAGGTTTAGAGGTTGATAGTTCAGGTTTAGAGGTTGATGGTTCAGGTTTAGAGGTTGATGGTTCAGGTTTAGAGGGTGATGGTTCAGGTTTAGAGGGTGATGGTTCAGGTTTAGAGGTTGATGGTTCAGGTTTAGAGGTTAATGGTTCAGGTTTAGAGGGTGATGG
>NC_139843.1:692865-695365 GCF_963691815.1 Echiichthys vipera
CGAGGAGCCAGCAGGAGTCTGGACCAATCAGCCGACGTTATCACTCAAGACAGGATGTTGCTACGTCAGCTAGCAAGCCGTTTATCTGCTTTAGCAGCAAGCTAACAGTAGGTAACATCAGCAGCGAGCTAACAGTAGCTAACATTAGCAGCTAAATATATTTCAAATGTGATTCCTCTTGGTTTTTATCTACACTGGGGGTCTGATCCTGAACCCCAGCACCGGGGTCTGATCCTGAACCCCAGCACCGGGGTCTGATCCATAACCCCAGCACCGGGGTCTGACCCTGAACCCCAGCACCGGGGTCTGATCCTGAACCCCAGCACCGGGGTCTGATCCTGAACCCCAGCACCGGGGTCTGACCCTGAACCCCAGCACCGGGGTCTGATCTTGAACCCCAGCACCGGGGTCTGATCCTGAACCCCAGCACCGGGGTCTGATCCTGAACCCCAGCACCGGGGGTCTGATCCCGAACCCCAGCACCAGGGTCTGATCCTGAACCCACAGCACCAGGGTCTGATCCTGAACCCCAGCACCGGGGTCTGACCCTGAACCCCAGCACCGGGGTCTGACCCTGAACCCCAGCACCTGGGTCTGATCCTGAACCCCAGCACCAGGGTCTGATCCTGAACCCCAGCACCGGGGTCCGATCCTGAACCCCAGCACCGGGGTCTGATCCTGAACCCCAGCACCGGGGTCTGACCCTGAACCCCAGCACCAGGGTCTGATCTTGAACCCCAGCACCGGGGTCCGATCCTGAACCCCAGCACCGGGGTCTGATCCTGAACCCCAGCACCGGGGTCTGACCCTGAACCCTCAGAACCCCTCCTCACCTTCCATCACGTACACCAGAGAGCCCACGTCGCCCTCCTTGATGATGCAGGCGTCTTTCCCGTAGTCCACCGGGTACATGCAGTCCACGATCTCCTGGATCTGAGACAGCTCCAGGTTCTTCATGAAGTCGTTGTCCAGGATGGCGTCCTTGATCAGCTCCTTGGACCTGAGGAGGACAGAGGAGAGACTTTCATCAGGTCGAGCCGTGAAGAAGTGAAACGATCGGACAGAAGGAGAGAGAGCGTCAGGTCTGGGAACCGCCTCGGGGACACGTTTCATTTACGTAAAGAAGAACAGAGTTAGTGCAGCGGAGGTGAGGAATCGAACCGTAACAGGATATGAAATATAAGAAAGACCCTCAGACACACTTTGCTGATGTTCGTCTGCAGAGTCGACACACTTGGGTTTCCTCAGGAGGGGGGGCTGGAGTCTCCCTCAGGGCGCCCTCCCACTGTGCCTCCGTCCCGTGCCCCAGCACGTGTCACGGCTAAAGTCTGGTTCCTTTGACCAGTGTGAGTGCAACCGTACCACGTCTAGGAGCGGCACGCTTGCCGTCCACGGCCCGTTTGGGAGAGGTGGGCTTTAGTAAAGCACGTTTGCACGTGTACGAGCACGAGTGTGCGCACGTGTACGAGCACGAGGCCTACGGCGGTTCTGAGGTCATTTCCTGTGCGCCTGTTGGGACGTAGAAAAAAGAAGGAGGGACCATGCGCGGACATTTCAAACAATGGCGGCGAAAGGTTCACGTTGGTGTGATGTGGAGGTGGAGTGTTTACTGCAGATTTGGTCGATGAAAAGATTCAAAAACAGTCGACAAGACGCACAAAAACTCAGAGGTCTACGGAAAGATCTGGAAACAAAGCCACGCATCGCCATGACGTCATCAATGCGTGTGACGTGTTACGGCGTGATGACGTATAGGCAGCAAGAAGCATTCTCCGAGGCCCAGGTAGTGTGAGTACAAACGGGCCTGGAGGGGGGGACAAGGACCCTAAAGCACGGGGCACGGGACGGAGGCACAGTGGGAGGGCGCCCTCAGAGTCTCTGCACCTCACGTCTGTGGTGACGAGGGGAAAGAGAGACGTAAGGATTCAAATGATCACGGTGGTGTGTGTGTTTCTGGTTTATCACATCTGTGGATCTTTTGTCTGGACCAAGCAGCCGACGTTATCCACGCAAGACAGGGTGTTGCTACGTCAGCTAGCTAGAAGTTTATCTGCTTTAACAGCAAGCTAACAGTAGCTATCAGTAGCTAACATTAGCAGCGAGCTAACGAGGTGCATTATCAAGCTTTTCCGGCACCGTACAGCTGCTGAAAATCACAAATGAACATCCAGAACACAGACTCGTGATGTTTGCACTGGTGCATCACGTTAAAGAGACGTTTCTACGTGAGGCTGTTTGAAAGAAGACGTCACATCATTGAAACCAGCTTCACGTGTGTTTGTCCTTTCTGTCCCTCGCCGACCTTTACACTGACGCTTCTGCAGTTCTGGACATAAACAGATTTGTGTTTGAAAGATTTGTTTTGTGGGAATCGAACCGAGGCGGGGAAACGTCCTCTCTCTGAAACACTGACACACAAAGAGGAGAGAAGACCCCTGACGCTCTGACCGAGGAGAGGGGGAACGTTTCACTCCTGCAGCAGACGAGTGGAGCACGAGAG
>NC_139843.1:697865-702865 GCF_963691815.1 Echiichthys vipera
TGCTGTAGCAGTGACAGCAGCAGCAGCATCAGCATCAGCAGCAGTAGCGGCTGTGGTGCTGTAGCAGTGACAGCAGCACCTGTGCAGCAGCAGCCGGCATCAGGCTCAGTCACACTTTCATATTCATGTGTGCATAAATAAAGACCTGCAGCAGCAGCAGCAGCAGCAGCTGGTCACTCGCTCCTGCTGCTGCTGCACATCAGGAAGCTCAGGTCCAGGTCCAGATCCTGGGGTTCATCCGTGTTCTGGCCCTGCAGGTGCAAACATGGTTCAGTCCGAGCAGCAGTCATGGTTCTGTTGTGAGTCGACTCTGTGTTCACACCGCCTGCGACAGAAGCAGCGCGGTTACACACTAAGTCCATCTACGGGCGCGGAGATCCATGGATACTCACGACCAACGTGCGAGTTAAGAAGGTTTCCGTCTGCACGGTGACTCTACGGGGGAAGAGTTGTGTCTGTGAATCATGAATCAGTCACAGAGTTTGGTCTTTACCTGCGGAGGACGGATCTGCTCCTGACACCGTCGTTTATGAGCCGCAGAGCTCCAGAGGCTCCAGGGGGGGGGGGCAGGTTTATGATCCTGGTTCCTCCCGGTCGTCAGGGACACGGTCCAGACTGACGATGAGTCCAAGTGCATCAAACACAAACACGTTTAAATGTTTACTACAACAACAACAACAACACAGAACTCTTTACGTGCTGGGAAAACCTGCAGCAACGAGTTCATTTGCTTCATCTAACGTCAGCTGGGGGACGGAGTGAGCCCCGGTCTGAGACCTGGATCAGGAACCATCCAGGTTCATGGCAGAACCTGAAAGACGCGGTGTGTCGGCTGATTGACAGACTGACCCCCCCCCCCCCCCTCCTCAGGGTGTGAACCACTGAACGATGCATCATAACTACAGAAAGATCTACAAAGGAGTCAGCAGAGACCGGCTCAGAAGCCGTCACTTAACCTCCGTCACACAAACCCCAGAATGTCCCCTTCCCCTCATGGACCTGATCTACAGCAGTGTTTAACGGGGTCTGGGTCTGGGTCTGGGTCTGGGTCTGGGTTAGGCTGGTACTTACTGCGGGCTCTTGGGGTAGAAGGCCAGGGTGACGTGGCTGAGGTCGGTGATGTTGCAGCCGGTGGGCTCGGCGGATATGGCCTGCCTCTTGCTGCGGTGCTGGTCCGGCTGCAGGACGAGGCTCTGCTGCTGGGCCTGGACCTGCTGGGCCGTGGCGGGCCGGAGCACGGACCGGTACTTGTCCAGCTCGTTCTGCAGGCGCTGGATCAGCTCGTCCTTCTGGTCCAGCTCCAGCTCCAGCTCGTCGATCAGGGTGTCGCGCTGCCGCAGCTCCTCGATCTTCTCCTGCAGGGCGTACTGCAGGTCCCGTAGGGTTCCCATCGGTTCTCTGGGGGGTTCACGAGGAGTTTTCAGGGTTCGTCCGTGGTCCTCAGAATCCCTTTGGATCGTGAGGGTCCCAATAAGGAAAGCACCTAACTCCTGGGATCCTCAAGGTCTTCAGACGTCTCCAGATGTCCCTAGGATCAGGGTTCCTCTGGGTCCACAGGGTTCACAGGGTCCCTCAGGGTCCCTCTGGGTCCTAAAGGTTCCTTAGAGTTAAAGTCATCTGCTCCGTCCTCCAGGGAAAAGGGGATTTTAGAAAGGACTGAAAATGGAAATCAAGATGAGAGAAATGATCCTCGGAGGCTGAGGAACGGGAAAGTGGAGCGGACGTGGAACCTTCCGCCGCAGCGATCAGTCCTGCAGGATCAGTCCTTCAGGATCAGTCCTTCAGGATCAGTCCTGCAGGATCAGTCCTTCAGGTTCAGTCCTTTAGGATCAGTCCTTCAGGATCAGTCCTTCAGGATCAGTCCTGCAGGTTCAGTCCTTCAGGTTCAGTCCTTCAGGATCAGTCCTGCAGGATCAGTCCTTCAGGTTCAGTCCTTCAGGTTCAGTCCTTCAGGATCAGTCCTTCAGGCCCCAGGTTTGACTCAAAGTCTCTGGTTCCAGCTTCTGAAATAAACTGAAACAGTTCAGAGTGAACAGCTGATCCGTGAATAAATCACACCGTCAGCAGATTCATGGACACTGAGAATCACAGAAACCTGATCAGCAGCTGCAGGTTTCACATCCAGGTGCAAACAAAGTGAAACTAAAGTTAGAGTCCGGGGGTTAAAGATCCGCGCTCATGATCCGTGCAGCAGCCAAAGGCACCGGAGGATCCCCGTCACAGGAGCTCCAGCTGCAGAGAGACGGTCAGAGTCCAGTCCAGAGGCGGGGACACACTTTGGATCCGGAGCCACGCGTGCAAGCGCCGCGAGGCTGCAGCAGGTGTCGGAGGAAGAGTCCGCAGAGCCGCGGACTGAAGCCTCCCCGCGGACTGAAGCCTCCCCGCGGAGTGAAGCCTCCCCGCGGACTGAAGCCTCCCCGCGGACTGAAGCCTCCCCGCGGATCCGCTGCAGAGACGATCGGCTCTGATCACAGGAGGTTCCGTGTGCAGCGGAGACACGAGGCGGTGCAGCTCCAGTGGATCCGGGGGCAGATGTGATCCGGGGGCAGATGTGATCCGGGGGGGATGATCCGGGGGGGATGATCCGGGGGTAGGGTGATCCGGGGGGATGATCCGGGGGTAGGGTGATCCGGGGGTAGGGTGATCCGGGGGGATGATCCGGGGGTAGGGTGATCCGGGGGTAGGGTGATCCGGGGGGATGATCCGGGGGTAGGGTGATCCGGGGGTAGGGTGATCCGGGGGGGTGATCCGGGGGACGGGTGATCCGGGGGCAGGGTGATCCGGGGGGGTGATCCGGGAGGAGCTGCAGATGTGATCCGGTTCATCAGCAGCAGAGACACCGAGAGGAGCGAGACTCTGCCGGGAGCAACTAAAGTTAGAGCGGCTCCTCCTCCACCAGAGAACCAGCGATGTTATTAATAATGTTATTATTATTATTATTATTATTATTATTATTATTACTGTTATTGTTATTATTATTATTATTATTATTATTATTATTATTATTCATGTTTTAGAAAGGCCAGATTAAACCCAGAGATATAGACGGGGTTTGAATATTATTAATAATATAAAATAATAATGATGAAGATTAAAATAATAATTATTATTAAAATAATAATTATTATTAAAATAATAATTATTATTTTAATAATAATTATTATTTTAATAATAATCATAATAATGGTCAGAGTTCATCATGGGCAGAAGACAGAGAGTAAACAGCCGAGAGGTGTATGAATAAAAACACGTCCATGACATCCAGACACACAAAACAACTACAAAGAGACACAAAACAACTACAAAGAGACACAAAACAACCACAAAGAGACAAAACAACCACAAAGAGACACAAAACAACCACAAAGAGACACAAAACAACCACAAAGAGACACAAAACAACCACAAAGAGACACAAAACAACTACATTGAGACACAAAACAACCACAAAGAGACAAAACAACCACAAAGAGACACAAAACAACTACAAAGAGACAAAACGACCACAAAGAGACACAAAACAACCACAAAGAGACACAAAACAACCACAAAGAGACACAAAACAACTACAAAGAGACACAAAACAACCACAAAGAGACACAAAACAACCACAAAGAGACACAAAACAACCACAAAGAGACACAAAACAACTACAAAGAGACACAAAACAACTACAAAGAGACACAAAAAAACTACAAAGGGACAAAAACAACCACAAAGAGACACACAACAACTACAAAGAGACACAAAACAACTACAAAGAGACAAAAACAACCACAAAGAGACAAAACAACTACAAAGAGACACAAAACAACTACAAAGAGACACAAAACAACCACAAAGAGACATAAAACAACCACAAAGAGACGCAAAACAACTACAAAGAGACACAAAACAACTACAAATAGACACAAAACAACCACAAAGAGACACAAAACAACCACAAAGAGACACAAAACAACTACAAAGAGACACAAAACAACCACAAAGAGACAAAACAACCACAAAGAGACACAAAACAACTACAAAGAGACACAAAACAACCACAAAGAGACACAAAACAACCACAAAGAGACACAAAATAACTACAAAGAGACACAAAACAACCACAAAGAGACAAAACAACTACAAAGAGACACAAAACAACTACAAAGAGACACAAAACAACCACAAAGAGACACAAAATAACTACAAAGAGACACACAACAACCACAAAGAGACAAAACAACCACAAAGAGACACAAAACAACTACAAAGAGACACACAACAACCACAAAGAGACAAAACAACTACAACCTGGACCTGGACCTGGACCTGGTCCTGGTCCTGCAGCGGTGCTGTGGCGCCCTCTGGCTGCTCAGCGCCGTCACAGCGTGCTGCACACACCAGCTTCACACACACCAGCTTCACACACACCTCTGTTGGTTTCTGTGTTTTTGTTAAATGAATAAAAAAAGTTGCTGAGGTGAAGAACAGGTGAGTGCAGAGTCCGGTGTGTGTCCCCTCACCTGTGGGGCTTTGAGACCCTCAGCAGCTCCGGCTCCTCCACCGGCCCCCAGAGACCCCCGCCGCCCGCCGCCGGTCCGACACATGTGCATCCTCCTCCTCCTCCTCCTGCAGCCTCAGCTCCATCTGCCCGATCCTCTTCCCTCCTTCAGCCGCAGCTGCCGGGACAAGTCCGCCTCCAGCCCGCTCATCTCCGGGGTCCGGTCCTCAGGGGCTCGGTCCTCAGGGGCTCGGTCCTCAGGGGCTCGGTCCTCCGGGGCTCGGTCCTCAGGGGCTCGGTCCTCAGGGGCTCGGTCCTCAGGGGCTCGGTCCTCCGGTGCTCGGTCCTCAGGGGCTCGGTCCTCAGGGGCTCGGTCCTCCGGTGCTCGGTCCTCAGTTCTTTGGTTAGAGACTGAAAAAGAGGATGAAGCTGGAGAAACAAGGAGAGATCAAACAACCAAAGAGACACAAAACAACTACAAAGAGACATTCACGTGCAAACCTCTCATCATCTT